>NC_084552.2:58745332-58897832 GCF_033978685.3 Nerophis lumbriciformis
ACTTTACAGGAGTAGGAAGAAGTAAAGCTTATTTAATCCTACCCCTTTCCCACTTCATACAAATATATACATCATTTACTGACCTTTTTATAATAAAATATCTGTGAATTAGTATATACAACAGTTTTGTAATATGTAATTAATTAATTCAGTCATTATTAATATACTGAGATGAAGAATATCTTATTTTCAATAAGGTTGAAAGTAGGGATGTCCCGATCCAGGTTTTTGCACTTCTGATCCGATACCGATATTGTTTTTGCACTTCCGATCCGATACCGATACTGACCGATACCGATACTGGCCTATCCGAGCATGTATTAAAGTTTAAAGTTATTTAGCCTACTTAGTTGTCAGAATCATGTTGAAAAGGGTTTTAGTACTCTTGATAACAACTAGCCAGCTGAATTAGGGGAGTTTGAATAATACATAATGGTTGGTAACAAGAAACTGACCTGTTTATTCAAGGATAAACACAAAATAGACAAAATTGTCCATGACAAACAGAAATGGCATCATTGAACTAGGGCTGGGCGATATGGCCTTTTTTTAATATTGCCATATTTTAAGGCCATATTGCGATACACGACATATATCTCGATATTTTGCCTTAGCCTTGAATGAACACTTGATGCATATAATCACAGCAGTATGATGATTCTATTTGTCTACATTAAAACATTCTTCTTCATACTGCATTAATATATGCTACTTTTAAACTTTCATGCAGAGAGGGAAATCACAACTAAAATAAATCACTATTTTTTTCATACGGTGTTGATGTGGAAATGTTTGCCTCGGCATTTTGATGGTGTGGACGTGTGGCACCGAATGGAGATAAGCGTCTCGACAGACGTTACAATATTTGAACAATGATGACGAAAACTGTTTTCTCTGTCGTGTCCGTGTGTCGAAAATTGTTATGCGCTTATTTTTTTATTTGATTTTGTGCGTGACATAGATTTGCCGTGCGCAGAGGACGCTTGAGCAGGCGCGCACCTTAGCGGCTGCGCTAGCATCACAGCTAACGTTAGCCATGCCGCTACCTCGCTCTCTGCTGGGAGAGGGCATATACGTATGTGACAGTATGTGACGTATGACGTGACAGTATGTGACGTGTGTAAGAAGGTGCGCTCGCTGTCTGTAAGAGGGAGACACAGGAAAGAGTGAGAAGAGTCTGTCGTGTAATGCCAGCAGCTAAAAGCAACTGCGTGAGAATCCACAGACCTGTGGATGTGTTGAAGGTGTGCTGGAAAATGCAGAACGGAAATTAGGGAGCAGCAGAAAAGTGGAATGTATTATTTAAATCGGTGCGTTGGAAAACACGGACCGGAGTTTTTTTTAAACTGGATCTGGATCGGCATTTTCCCATGCCTTGCCGATACGCATTTTTTTGCAAATATCGGCGGCCGGTCCGATCCAAATATCGGATCGGGACATCCCTAGTTGAAAGTATTTCTCATAATTCTTCTTCTTTGTACTTTGTAAGCACTATTCATTTGAACAACCTCTTAAACTGGATCATATCAGTACAATGTTTAACTTCTTTACTTAATCCATTCCATCATTTAATTCCACATCATTTTAGCTGTTTGCAATTTGACCAAATCATCGAACTTTAATATTTTTGACTCAATAAATAAAGTGTTTGTATGTTCTCTATATCCAACATTATGTATCAGTCTAATTGATCTTTTTTTGTAACACGGTTAACGAATGTAGCGCACATTTGTAGTTATTTCCCCACGTTTCTGCACAATAACTCAGATATGGTAATACTATAGTAGCGAGCAGTTGAGAATGTGAAGTGATTTGTTAAACCAAATATTGTTGTTTTTTTCCATATACAACAACCTATCTGGACTCGATAAGAGAATCGGTTCGATAAGAGGATTCGATAATAGGCTCGAATTCGATAATTTCTTATCAAACATCATCCCTAGTAAACAAACACAAGTTTTTCCTGTACAACGACAACTGTGTCACACGTGTATGTTTGCCTTCTCTTAGCCTGCGATAAAGCGTGTACGGGATGCACTGGCGCCGGCGCTGACAAGTGCCAAGCGTGTGCCAGCGGCTACCAGGACACTGAGGGCACCTGCACAGGTTAGTATGCTTGCATTCCTAGCGTTTCAATAAATCATAACCTCATTGAAATACTCGTACATTCAGATAAACACTGGCTTTTTATAATAGACAAAAGTCAGCATTTTTTTAATGTATTATTATATGTGAAATTAATGCACTGCAGTCATGCTTAAAATGACAAAAATACGTAAATATTATGTTATTATGAATGTGTCTGCTACTATATTACATGTATACTTTGTGTGTTTATAAAACGATGATGGAGGTTTTTTTAGAGCACCTTTATAGGCAGAATTGAGCAAATACCATTACTTCCATTGTCAGCTGACTCTTGTTAGCGTTTATTTAAAACGTGTATCTTCTTGTCTCACATATTCCCAAAAAAGGGCAGTTTTTCGTAAAAAGGAGTCGGAAGAAGCAGAGCACAATTATACCAATTCTTTACGTCTGTACGGTATTCCTTTGGCTTACATTTTGTCTTTAAAATGTTTGTTTCCTGCGTAAAGATGGAAAATTTTGTAAGGAATAAAAAACATTATCAGATGTTAAGAGAGTTTGTGCAATCTTAAGAGAAAAGGATGCTATTAATATGTTAAAAATAGAATTGTAATGAGAGTAATAAAATAAGAATGTATTAATATCAATTTGCTTTGTAGATAAACTTAGTTAATGGTTAGTTACATTTTGTATCCACTTTTTTTTATAATTTTTATGACGTTGCCCCTGTTTAAGTTTAATTGCTGTTTTAATTCAGCTATGTCTTGTACAGCACTTTGTGGTTTTTGTCTATGAAAAGCGCCTTATAAATAGAATGTACTTAAATACTTACTAAGAATAAGTTACAATGGGTAAAGACATTAAAAAAGATCAAAAACATTTAAATAAATATAAAAAAACCTCTCTTAAAAATGTAAAAAAAAAAGTAATTTCTGGATTTACTTTGAGGAATACATTTTGGTGATCAAAAAATTGTTGATTTGTTACTCAAGTTATTGTTGATTAATGACTTCAAGCTGCTTCACCTACTCAGTGGCCTAGTGGTTAGAGTGTCCGCCCTCAGATCGGTAGGTTGTGAGTTCAAACCTCAGCCGAGTCATACCAGAGAATATAAAAATGGGACCCGTTACATCCCTGCTTGGCACTCAGCATCAAGGGTTGGAATTGGGGGTTAAATCACCAAAAATGATTCCCGGGCGCGGCCACCGCTGCTGCCCACTGCTCCCCTCACCTCCCAGGGGGTGAACAAGGGGATGGGTCAAATGCAGAGGACTAATTTCACCACGCCTAGTGTGTGTGACAGCCATTGGTACTTTAACATTAACTTAACTTCAAGTCTCTGAGGTATTTTATTTCCTTGTAGTTGTCAGTATTTGTCTAGGGCAGGGGTCGGCAACCCAAAATGTTGAAAGAGCCATATTGGACCAAAAATACAAAAACAAATCTGTCTGGAGCCGCAAAAAATTAAAAGCCACGTGTGTCATGAGATATACATTGAATTAAGAGGACTTAAAGGAAACTAAATGAGCTCAAATATACCTACAAATGAGGCATAATGATGCAATATGTACATATAGATAGCCTAAATAGCATGTTAGCATCGATTGGCTTGCAGTCATGCAGTGACCAAATATGTCTGATTAGCACTCCACACAAGTCAATAACATCAACAAAACTCACCTTTCATGCACAACGTTAAAAGTTTGGTGGACAAAATGAGACAGAAAAAGAAGTGGCATAAAACACGTCCAAGAAAGTCGGAGAAAGTTATACATGTAAACAAACTACGGTGAGTTCAAGGACCGCCAAAATTAGTAGGACAAAACGGCGCTCGCCAAATACTCGAATCAGTGAAGCATGTTTAATATAAACAGTGTGCTTTATAACAATTAGAAAGGCTTGTGTCATGTTTGTCCTCCTACATAAGCCATATTAAAACAAAAAATATATTTTTTTCCCCCTCATCTTTTTCCATTTTTCACACATTTTTTAAAAAGCTCCAGAGAGCCACTACAGCCGCGGGTTGCCGACCCCTGGTCTAGGTCCTTGTTGTTAAAAACAAATCCTTTGTCTCCCTGCGGTCCTGCGTTTAACTTGCGGCGTGCCAGGTGCCTTGAATTTTCTCCTGCTTTGGGAAATCGCGTGCTTTCTTGCCGATATCGGCGTTGCATTTTATCAGATGCTCCACTTTGCTACTTTCAGCCTGCTTCTCTGCTTTAGAAACAGCACTTTGGTTTTTTTGTTGGTGAACTTTGCGATGACAGATGATTCCTGCCAGATGTTAGAAGGCATGTATTGATGTTGTTGATATCAACATCCAACACTTTGGATTGTAGAAAGTTGGCCCTCTTATGCTCTGTTGAAGCACCATCATCTCATTCTCATCCTCTGGCCTAGCATAAAACCTGCATGTAATCTGTAGCCCAGTCACAATCACAATCACATTGTTTGTCCTGTTCCACATCATCAATCTCACTCATCACTTTTGATATAATGTGATCCTCTTCATCATTTTGTTTCTTGAATGAATCCACTTTCTCTTCCAGCCTGTCCATTTGTTTCCAAAGTAAAACAGGAGTATCCTAACTATTTCAACTATTGGAATGAAAGGATGCGGCAGGCAATTCTGATGTTTTACTTTATTAGGGCCCGCATGGCCCATTGTCCCAAAGGGAGTCCTTATACAATGGGACATAAGGACCTATTGAATTTGTAAGGTTTTATTCTTTATTCTTTATTCTTCCGCCGCCACATTAAACTGTAATTTGACCCACTTAACATGCTTCAAAACTCACCATATTTGACCCACACATCAGGACCTGCGAAAATTACCTTTAAAAAAAAAAAAAAAAAACCCCCTCAAAACTCAAAATTGCGCTCTAGCGCCCCCTAGGAAAAAAACAAACTAGACTGCCTATATCTCCCACTAGGAAGATCGGAGACACATGAAACAAAAACCTGTATGTAGGTCTGACTTAGACCTAGTTTTCATAATTGTATATCATCGGGCAAAAATCAACAGGAAGTTGGCAATTCCCCCTTCAAGACAAAAAAGTACTAAAAACAGTCACTTTTGCCTCTTTGAGCTGTAATTTGACCCCCTTAACATGCTTCAAAACTCACCGAACTGAACACACACATCAGGACTGGCAAAAATTGCGATCTAATAAAAAAACCTAACCCCAAATCTCAAAATTGTGTTTTAGCGCAATTCTTTAATTAAACGCACAAAAAACTGCTCCTCGGATGAAAAAACTAAAAACTGCCTGTAACTCCCACTGGGAAGGTCGGAGAGACATGAAACAAAAACCTCTATGTAGGGCTCACTTAGACCTACATTTCATAAATTAACAACCCCCAGCAAAAATCAACAGGAATTTTGCTATTCCCCTTTCACAACAAATTTTTTGTAAAAACCGGTCACCTTCCTTCAAAAACTATCTCCTCTGAGCGCGTTTGTCGTTTCGGCTTCAAACTAACACAGGAGAGAGATTAAACCCTTGTGTATAAAATAACAGAACAGCGTTTTAATACCTGCTTCGGTTTTGATTTTATGACCCTTCAAAGACCCGCTGCGCTGATGCTGCTGCGCTGCTGTTTTTTTAAGATGGCTGCTTAAAAGCAGGAAGCACCAGCGTGCCTACACAATGCAGACAAGGTAGGTACACTAGACAAAAGTATTGGGACACTTCAGACTAAAAGTAGACAAAAGTATTGGGACACTTAGGCCGAAAACTGGACAAAAGTATTGGGACACTTATGACTACCACCGGACAAAAGTATTGGGACACTTAGGCCGAAAACTGGACAAAAGTATTGGGACACTTAGGCCGAAAACTAGACAAAAGTATTGGGACACTTAGGACTACAACTTGACAAAAGTATTGGGACACTTAGGACTACAACTTGCCAAAAGTATTGGGACACTTGGGACTAAAACTGGACAAGAGTATTGGGACACTTAAGACTAGCACCTGCCAAATACGCGGGCCCGACCAATGCTGCTTGCAGCTTTAATTTCTTTTTAAAACTTTTTTTTTTTTGTCACGGGTTTATTGTATTTTTTGCCACCTTTGGACTACCTTGAATGCATCATCCTTATTCAATTCCTTAATGCGTTTTGTTGACTCATGCAGTTTAATCAATTATCCTTTTAGCACTTTACTATTTCCTCATGTGCACTTGGTTTCTGGCTCTCTTCCACACCCCCCTCCTCACACCCTCCTCCTCTTTTTTCCGCCTATTCCGATCATTGGTGGTCAACACTTTGGAAGTTTGGACGTTCGCAATAGTTAGGTTGTTGCTAGCAATTTTTATTTTTGGCACAAGTAAGTTGGTCACGCCACAGACAGTATTCCATCCAGTAGTGTCACAGTTCCGTAATTGTGGACGGGAAAAAATGCCTGATAAGAAGTAAATGTTAAACGGTGCCAATCTCTTTTTAGTCTTTTAGCTTTGCAGAAATTGGCCTCTTAAAAAACGTATTACATTTATTGCCCATTATCTTTTGAAATATTTTAACGAAATAAAATAAGTACTATAATGTCGCTGCTAAAATTATTAATAGAACATGAATTTGAATATATTTAACTACCAAAGATGGGAGGCAAAAATATTAAGGCAGTTCTTAGTTTGTCCACATGAGGGGGCTCGTCATCCACTTATTTTTCCAAGTGCAGTCAATCCAAAGGAACAAATGTTTGCTCATCCAAAAAAATATTTAAAAAATGTTTTAAAGTCCTAAAAGTAGTACAAATATAAGGGGACTTAATATTTTAATATAAATTGACAACACTTCCTTGTGTTATCGGTCAGGGGTTCTTAACCTTTTTGACCTCAGGGCCTATCAGCTCCACTACAGAGAGGCCTGGGGCCCACTTAAATATTAAGACTGAATTAATAATCTTACTCTTGATTTTAATGGTATTCAATAATTATATGCAACCTTGTGGAATGATATGAAAGCATGCGTTAATCACAAAGATTATTAAATCAATTATTATTGATAATTGATTTATATAAATCGATTATTATCAAATATACTGCAAAAGAAGGGACTCATAAAAACTGATTAAAAAAAATAGACATACAATTATGCAGTTCTAAAATAAATACATTCTAACTAAATAATATTAATAATGAATATGTTTCTTAATAAAACTGAAAAATAAAATTAAAGTGGAATTACAAATACAGCTTCACCACTTTAGTCGTAATTTTTGTGCCTGAGAAACTTCTCCTCGACTTTAGCTTGTTTGTTTGATATTGTCATTACTGCCACAAGTGGTGGAAAAGTGTATTACAACTGAGAACCGCTGCGGCCCATATGGACCACAGCTGAGAATCAGATATTTTTTGGCAGGCCTCTAGGGGGCGCTCATGGCCCAACAATGGTTTAAGAACCACTGCTCGAGATAATATGTATCGGATATACATTGGTTCAGTTTTTCGGTTGTGGATGCGTTCCCAGATTGTAAATGAAACCACGACCCACCCTCTCCAAAAGCATTCATCTTTTGAAAATGTACTTTGTTTGAATATGTATTTTAAAGTTGTGACCGCTTTTTCTTCCTCCAGACACGGTCAAAAATAAGTATGATAAACATTGTATAGATTCACCCGGTCACAACATTAGTTACACTCAATGTGGAACTGCATTAAAAATGAGTTCTCCAGCTGAGAGCTTGACTTAATGTCCAAAAAAGTACACTATATTGCCAAAAGTATTTGGCCACCCATCCAAATGATCAGAGTCAGGTGTCCTAATCACTTGGCCCGGGCCACAGGTGTATAAAATCAAGCACTTAGGCATGGAGACTGTTTCTACAAACATTTGCAAGAATGGGCCGCGCTCAGTGATTTCCAGCGTGGAACTGTCATAGGGTGCCACCTGTGCAACAAATCTATTCGTGAAATTTCCTCGCTCCTAAATATTCCAAAGTCGACTTTATTATAAGAAAATGGAAGAGTTTGGGAACAACAGCAACTCAGCCACGAAGTGGTAGGCCACGTAAACTGATAGAGAAGGGTCAGAGGATGCTGAAGCGCATAGTGCAAAGACTTTCTGCACAGTCAGTTGCTACAAAGCTCCAAACATCATGTGACCTTCCAATTAGCCCACGTACAGTACGCAGAGAGCTTCATGGAAGGGGTTTCCATGGCCGAGCAGCTGCATCTAAGCCAAACATCACCAAGTCCAATGCAAAGCGTGGGATGCAGTGGTGTCAAGCACGTCGCCACTGGACTCTAGAGCAGTGGAGACGCCTTCTCTGGAGTGATGAATCACGCTTTTCCATCTGGCAATCTGATGGACGAGTCTTGAGTTTGGAGGTTGCCAGGAGAACGGCACATTTCGGACTGCATTGTGCCGAGTGTGAAATTTGGTGGAGGAGGAATTATGGTGTGGGGTTGTTTTTCAGGAGTTGGGCTTGGCTCTTTAGTTCCAGTGAAAGGAACTTTGAATGCTCCAGGATACCAAAACATTTGACTGTGCACCAGTGCACAAAGCAAGGTCCATAAAGACATGGATGACAGAGTCTGGTGTGGATGAATACGACTGGCCTGCACAGAGTCCTGACCTGAACCCCGATAGAACACCTTTAGAATTAGTTAGAACGGAGACTTGAGAGCCAGGCCTTCTCGACCAACATCAGTGTGGGACCTCACCAATGCGCTTTTGGAAGAATGGTCGAAAATTCCTCTAAACACACTCCGCAACCTTGTGGACAGCCTTCCCAGAAGAGTTGAAGCTGTAATAGCTGCAACAGGTGGACCGACATCATATTGAACCCTATGGGTTAGGAATGGGATGGCACTTCAAGTTCATATGTGAGTCAAGGCAGGTGGCCAAATACTTTTGGCAATATAGTGTATGTCCAGCTCGCCGTGACATCACGACGTAGCCAAACACCAAAAGCCTGCGAACAGAGGCATCCAAAACTGCGTGCAAGCTCACGCCAAAATGAATGAACATTATGACGCGATACTTTAAAGGGGAACATTATCACCAGACCTATGTAAGCGTCAATATATACCTTGATGTTGCAGAAAAAAAGACCATATATTTTTTTAACCGATTTCCAAACTCTAAATGGGTGAATTTTGGCGAATTAAACGCCTTTCTATTATTCGCTCTCGGAGCGATGACGTCACAACGTGACGTCATATCGGGAAGCAATCCGCCATTTTCTCAAACACCGAGTCAAATCAGCTCTGTTATTTTCCGTTTTTTCCGACTGTTTTCCGTACCTTGGAGACATCATGCCTCGTCGGTGTGTTGTCGGAGGGTGTAACAACACCAACAGGGACGGATTCAAGTTGCACCAGTGGCCCAAAGATGCCAAAGTGGCAAGAAATTGGACGTTTGTTCCGCACACTTTACCGACGAAAGCTATGCTACGACAGAGATGGCAAGAATGTGTGGATATCCTGCGACACTCAAAGCAGATGCATTTCCAACGATAAAGTCAAAGAAATCTGCCGCCAGACCCCCATTGAATCTGCCGGAGTGTGTGAGCAATTCAGGGACAAAGGACCTTGGTAGCACGGCAAGCTATGGTGGCAGTTTGTTCCCGCAGACGAGCGAGCTAAACCCCCTGGATGTCTTGGCTCACACCGTCCCTTAAACTGGACAGATCAGCTTTCAGGAAAAGAGCGCGGATGAGGGTATGTCTACAGAATATATTAATTGATGAAAATTGGGCTGTCTGCACTCTCAAAGTGCATGTTGTTGCCAAATGTATTTCATATGCTGTAAACCTAGTTCATAGTTGTTAGTTTCCTTTAATGCCAAACAAACACATACCAATCGTTGGTTAGAAGGCGATCGCCGAATTCGTCCTCGCTTTCTCCCGTGTCGCTGGCTGTCGTGTCGTTTTCGTGGGTTTCGCTTGCATACGGTTCAAACCGATATGGCTCAATAGCTTCAGTTTCTTCTTCAATTTGGTTTTCGCTACCTGCCTCCACACTACAACCATCCGTTTCAATACATGCGTAATCTGTTGAATCGCTTAAGCCGCTGAAATCCGAGTCTGAATCCGAGCTAATGTCGCTATAGCTTGCTGTTCTATCCGCCATGTTTGTTTGTGTTGGCTTCACTATGTGACGTCACAGGAAAATGGACGGGTGTTTATAACGATGGTTAAAATCAGGCACTTTGAAGCTTTTTTTTAGGGATATTGCATGATGGGTAAAATTTTGAAAAAAACTTCGAAAAATAAAATAAGCCACTGGGAACTGATTTTTAATGGTTTTAACCCTTCTGAAATTGTGATAATGTTCCCCTTTAACATTGTTTACAACGGCTATCCAACATTGTAACATTTCTATTTCAAAAAACAGGTACATCATCATAGGTCCCTTTTTTTTTTAAATTTCACAAGAACTCAATGCAGGCTATGATATTTGAACTGGTGCTGGATTTCCACCAGATATTGACGAGTGTACCCAGTCGGAGTCACCATGCAAGAAGGAGCAGCAGCTGTGCGTTAACAATGAAGGCAGCTACGAGTGTGTTTGCATCCCTGGTTAC
This sequence comes from Nerophis lumbriciformis, assembly GCF_033978685.3. Lineage (NCBI taxonomy): Eukaryota > Metazoa > Chordata > Actinopteri > Syngnathiformes > Syngnathidae > Nerophis > Nerophis lumbriciformis. The sequence continues at coordinate 58,755,948 of NC_084552.2, forward strand.
GAGGATCAAGATGGAGAGTGTGTACAAAAGCAGGAACAAGGTGAGTGTCACTGTCGTTGAAAGGCTCTCCAACTCATTTGCGCCTAACCCTTTGTGACATTCTGCTCCACAGAAACCAACGAGGAGGAGGAAATGACCGAAAGTCCTCGCGAGGAGCTCTGACAGTGTAACAAGTGGTACCAATCCCACAGAACCTTTGGAAATATTCACGCTGCTCATTAAAAAAAAAAAAAAGCACTTAGGCAGCATCCAAAATTAATTCCTACTGTTGGAATGAGATTTTATGCAGTTATTGTGGATCATTTACTGCTTTTTTGTTGTGATATTTTAAAGTAAATAAAGGTGTTTCAACTAAAGCAGCAGTCGGAAAATATTTCAAGCACATGTTCTTGGTCTTGTGTTATTGTAGTGATTAGAATTGCCACAAGGTGGTAGTCTAACCATTAAGAATACACTGACTACTTCTCAACATGAAGCTGTACCAGTGACTTGCGGTGAGGTTGATGGCTGGTGAGGCACTGACTTCATCACAGTCACATTTACAAACATATGAACCCTAAAGAGTATCTTATTCACCATTTGATTGGCAGCAGTTAACGGGTTATGTTTAAAAGCTCATACCAGCATTCTTCCCTGCTTGGCACTCAGCATCAAGGCTTGGAATTGGGGGTTAAATCACCAAAAATGATTCCCGGGCGCGGCGCCGCTGCTGCCCACTGCTCCCCTCACCTCCCAGGGGGTGATCAAGGAGATGGGTCAAATGCAGAGGACACATTTCATTACACCTAGTGTGTGTGTGACAATCATTGGTACTTTAACTTAACTTTAACTTTACACATACAAACTGTAGCACACAAAAAAGCACATTTAATAAAAAAAAACGTTATTATGGTCTTACCTTTACTTAGAAATTAAGTCCATGCGCCACAACTAAGGCCCTCACTTCAACTTTCCACGTGCAAGATTGAATCTATTTAAAAAAGTGTAACCGAGGGTTTATAAATGTGGCCTATACTGTATGAAACTACAAAATAACAAACACGGAGACTCCAGTTTACACGAGGACCACTTTATTTACCTTCTTTCAAAAACCTCCGCAACGTGACATCACTTCCGCTCTTAGCGCCTTCAAAATAAGAGCTCAAGGCATATACTGTATAACAGCGCATAACAGGAACTTAACATCACAAAGAGGAAAGCCCATAAAAATAGGTTACAAAAGTTATTTAATAAGAAGCCAAAAAGTGCAAAAACAATAATGTTCGTGTTGGAGGAGTTGTGAATTAGATACACCTGCAGTCTGCAGGTGTATCTAATGTTGTGTCCCTGCAGTCATTCACAACTCCTCCAACACGAACATTATTGTTTTTGCACTTTTTGACTTCTTATGAAATAATTTTTTAAAATAGATTCAATCTTGCATGTGGAAAGTTTAAGTGTGGGCTTTAGTTGATATAACAATTCTATGGCGGGGGTGCAGGAGGCGGGATTACTGGAGCCTCAGCCAGTGCGTCTTTTGCAGCAGTTTTATGATCGCTCAGCACAAGAAATACGTTACACACATACAGTTGTTGACAAAATACACTGTACATTATATACCTCAGCTAACTAAACTATGGAAATGTATAATATAGTTCATATAGCAATACAGTCTCACTGCACAGCAGGCCAGCAGTTAGCCGAGTCCGCAATTCATGTTGAGGCACTGAGTGACGTGCCTCAACTGGCTGCTGTTCACCACACCGTCTCTTCTCAGTATTTGAACGGCAAATGTGAAAATTCAGCGATTTTGAATAAAAATAATCTAAAACTGGTGAAGTTAAATGGAAAATAACTTTATAGTATAATCACTGGATACATATAACAATTTAATTATTATTTTTTTTCTTTTTACATTTTTTTTCTTTCCACGATTGCAGGTGAGGCCCCGCCTCACCTGCCTCTAGTGACTGCACGTCACTGAGCTGTACACTCTAGTCAAAGATCCTCTATTACAGAATTGTATTACCGTTTTAAAGGACTTGCTGCTAATGCTAGTCTAAGATCCTCTACTTGACTTTTGGTGTTTGAAAAACCTGAACCTAAGATCTTCTATATTACAACAGTGCACTGCTCTTTTTAAAGACTTGCTGCGAAAATGCTAGTCAAAGATCCACTGATTGACTACCCTTGTTTTTTGAAGGACCGACCACAAAAACCTTGAACTAAGGATCTATTATATGACAGGAGCGCATTGCTGTTTTTAAAGACTGGTGGCGAAAATGTTAGTCAAAGATCCTCTACATGATTACGCTTGCTTTTTTTAAGGACCTACCACAAAAACCCCTCCATATGACAAGGACTTTTTATGAAAATGCTAGTCAAATATCCTCTACATGACTTATTTTTGAAGGACCTACCACAAAATATATTTTGTATGACAGGAGTGCATTGTTGTTTTTAAGAACTTGTTGCAAAAATTTTAGTCAGAGATCCTCTACACGACAACTGTTTTTTTTTTGACAACATACCACAAAAACCTGAACAAAAGATCTGTTGTATAACAGGAGCGTATTGTCTGTTATTAAAGACCTGTAGCAAAACTCTTAGTCAAATGATGCTCTACACGACTACTCGTTTGACAGCATACCACAAAAAACTTGTACCAAAGATCCAGCCAGCGCACTGCTGTTTTTAAAGACTTGTTGTGAAAATGCTAGTCAGCGATCCTCTATATGACTTACTCTTGTTTTTGAAGGACCTACCACAAAAACCTGAACCAACGTTTTTTTATATGACAGGAATGCATTGTTATTTTTAAGAACTTGTAGTCACGACTACTCTTGTTTTTTGACAACACACCACAAAAAACCTGATCCAAAGATCCTCTATATCAGTGGTCCCCAACCACCAAACTACTCGGTACCGCTCCATGATTCGATTGGTACCGGGCCACACAAGAAATAAAAAAAATAAAAAAATATTTTAATTTGTTAATTTTATTAAAATTAAATCAACATAAAAAACACAAGATACACTTACAATTAGTAAATCTGAACCAAAGATCCTCTATAGGCCAACTCTTGTTTTATGAAAGACCTACAGCAAAAACCTGAACCAAATATCATTCTTATTGCAGCAGTGCACTTCTGTTCTAAGGAACCTGTTGTGAAAATGCTAGTCAAAGATCCTTTACAGGACTACTCTTGTTTTTTGAACACCCTACCGCCATATCCTGAACCAAAGATCTGTTAAATGACAGGAACACATTGCTGTTCATAGGACTTGTGAAAATGCAAGTCAAAAATCCTCAACATGACTTTTGTTTTTGAAGGACCTTCCGCAAAAACCTTGAACCAAAGATATTTTAAGTGACAGGAGTGCATTGCTGCTTTTAAATACTTGGTGTGAAAATGCTAGTCAAAGATCCTTCACACAACTATTCTTGTTTTTTTGAAGAACCTACCACAAAAACCTGGAACAAAGATCCTCTATATGACAAGGACCTGTTGCGAAAATGCTAGTCAAAGATCCTCTGATTGACTACTCTTGTTTTTTGAAGGCGTTACCGCAAAAACCTGAACCAAAGATCTATTAAATGACAGAAGCACATTGCTGTTTATAGGACTTGTTGTGAAAATGCAAGTCAAAGATCCTCTACATGACTACTCTTGTTTTTTCAAGGACCTACCGCAAAAATCTGAAACAAAGATCTTCTATATTGGTGCAGTACAATGCATTTTTAAAGAATTTGTTGCAAAAATGCTAGTCAAAGATCCTTTACATGACTACTTTTGTTTTGTGACGGTTCTACCGCTAAAACCTTGAACTACAGATCTGTTAAATGACAAGAGCGCATTGCTGTTTTAAAGACTTGTGGTGAAAATGCTAGTCAAAGGTCCTCTACATGATTACGCTTGTTTTTTCAAGGACCTACCACAAAAACCTGAACCAAAGATCCTTTATATAACAAGGACTTGTTGCGAAAATGCTAGTCAAAGATCCTTTACATGACTATTTTTGTTTTGTGAAGGCCCTACCGCTAAAACCTTGAACCACAGATCTGTTTAATGACAGGAGCGCATTGCTGTTTTAAAGACTTGTGGTGAAAATGCTAGTCAAAGGTCCTCTACATGATTACGCTTGTTTTTTCAAGGACCTACTACAAAAACCTGAACCTAGAATCCTCAATAGGATAAGGACTTGTTGCGAAAATGCTAGTCAAAGATGCTCTGATTGACTACTCTTGTTTTTTGAAGGTCCTACCGCAAAAACCTGAACCAAAGATCTATTAAATGACAGAAGCACATTGCTGTTTATAGGACTTGTTGTGAAAATGCAAGTCAAAGATCCTCTACATGACTACTCTTGTTTTTTCAAGGACCTACCGCAAAAATCTGAAACAAAGATCCTCTATATTGGTGCAGTACAATGCATTTTTAAAGAACTTGTTGCAAAAATGCTAGTGAAAGATCCTTTACATGACTACTTTTGTTTTGTGACGGTTCTACCGCTAAAACCTTGAACTACAGATCTGTTTAATGACAGGAGCGCATTGCTGTTTTAAAGACTTGTGGTGAAAATGCTAGTCAAAGGTCCTCTACATGATTACGCTTGTTTTTTCAAGGACCTACTACAAAAACCTGAACCTAGAATCCTCAATAGGATAAGGACTTGTTGTGAAAATGCTAGTCAAAGATGCTCTGATTGACTACTCTTGTTTTTTGAAGGTCCTACCGCAAAAACCTGAACCAAAGATCTATTAAATGACAGAAGCACATTGCTGTTTATAGGACTTGTTGTGAAAATGCAAGTCAAAGATCCTCTACATGACTACTCTTGTTTTTTGAAGGACCTACCGCAAAAATCTGAAACAAAGATCCTCTATATTGCAGCAGTGCAATGCATTTTTAAAGAACTTGTTGTGAAAATGCTAGTCAAAGATCCTTTACATGACTACTTTTGTTTTGTGAAGGCCCTGCCGCTAAAACCTTGAACCACAGATCTGTAAATGACAGGAGCGTATTGCTGTTTTCAAAGACTTGAGGTGAAAATGCTAGTCAAAGGTCCTCTACATGATTACGCTTGTTTTTTCAAGGACCAACTACAAAAACCTGAACCTGGGATCCTCAATAGGACAAGGACTTGTTGCGAAAATGCTAGTCAAAGATGCTCTGATTGACTACTCTTGTTTTTTGAAGGCGTTACCGCAAAAACCTGAACCAAAGATCTATTAAATGACAGAAGCACATTGCTGTGTATAGGACTTGTGAAAATGCAAGTCAAAGATCCTCTACATGACTACTCTTGTTTTTTCAAGGACCTACCGCAAAAACCTGAAACAAAGATCCTCTATATTGCAGCAATGCAATGCATTTTTAAAGAACGTGTTGCGAAAAATGCTAGTCAAAGATCCTTTACTTTTGTTTTGTGAAGGCCCTACCGCTAAAACCCTGAACCACAGATCTGTTAAATGACAGGAGCGCATTGCTGTTTTAAAGACTTGTGGTGAAAATGCTAGTCAAAGGTCCTCTACATGATTACGCTTGTTTTTTCAAGGACCAACTACAAAAACCTGAACCTGGGATCCTCAATAGGACAAGGACTTGTTGCGAAAATGCTAGTCAAAGATGCTCTGATTGACTACTCTTGTTTTTTGAAGGCTGTACCGCAAAAACCTGAACCAAAGATCTATTAAATGACAGAAGCACATTGCTGTTTATAGGACTTGTTGTGAAAATGCAAGTCAAAGATCCTCTACATGACTACTCTTGTCATACTTGCCAACCCTCCCGAATTTTCCGGGAGACTCCCGAAATTCAGCGCCTCTCCCGAAAACCTCCCGATTTTCAGCCGGAGCTGTAGGCCACGCCCCCTCCAGCTCCATGCGGACCTGAGTGAGGACAGCCTTTTTTCATGACGGGAGGACAACAGGGTGACAAGAACTAAATCATCCAGACTAGAGATAAATTGTATTATTATGTTTATCTTACCTAAAAATAAATATATATTTATTAATTAAAAAAAAAAAAAAAAAAACTAAATACATTTTTACTATATTTTGCTAAAAACATCAAAATGAATTGTATTTTTATTTGTATTTTTTCTGACTCCTTATTACATCCAGCCATAGAATTATACCGGTACATTAAAATAAACATATTTGAAATAATTAATTTTAAATGATCATAATAATTCATTTAAAATGACCATATTTAATTATTAAAATAATTGCTTGTTTATCAACAACTTTAGCATTTTATTCATTACATTTTGAAGCTCTCAGAAGCCAAGTTATGTTATATTCATGTTATATTTATGCAAGTTTGAAGTATCAATCATCTAAACACAGTTTTGTTTGCATATTTTCACGATGTAGAGATATATATATATATATATATATATATATATATATACACCGTATTTTTCGGACTATAAGTTGCAGTTTTTTTCATAGTTTGGCCAGGCTCCAGTGCGACTTACTTTTTCCTTCTTTATTATGCATTTTCGGCAGGTGCGACTTATACTCCGGTGCGACTTATACTCAGAAAAATACGGTATATATGAAATACTTGACTTGGTGAATTCTATACTCCTCCCCTCTTAACCACGCCCCCCCCCCCCCCCCCCCCCCACCCCCACCTCCCTAAATCCGAGGTCTCAAGGTTGGCAAGTATGACTCTTGTTTTTTGAGGGACCTACCACAAAAACCTGAAACAAAGATCCTCTATATTGGAGCAGTGCAATGCATTTTTATTTATTTATTTTTTTTATTTTTATTTTTATTTTTTATTTTTTTTATTTTTTTTTTGTGTCCTGTCCAGCTTCTCAGGCAAATCATATAGTTGATGTAGATGCCCATGTCGGCTGTTCAGATTTACTTTACAAAAGAGAAGTGTAGGATACTTCTCTTGTTGCCTTATTTGTATTTGACTTTATTAAATGTATTTATATTATCATTTAGTGCAGCCGGGCCGGAGCAGGAGGGGATAGAAAGAGAAAAAAAAGAAGACAGAGGGGGAAATTGTGGGGACAAGAGGGGGATTAGACAGAGAGACAAAAACAACAACAACAACAACAACAATAGAGCAACATCAGCAAATATGACATGTACAAATATGATGGTAAAAGTAATAGCAAATAAGCAGTTAGCGAAAAATAAAAAATAATACAGAAATGACAATGAGCATTATTACACTACAAATGGATCAATACAAATACCAATAGAAATAGCGCTATTGATAATGAACAATACCAATAATTTACCTTTATTATCAACAATACAGTTGTTTAAATGCAACAATACATATACGTAATGATAACTTGAGATACGAAAGAATGCAGAAAAATGGAGGGGGAGAAAGAGAAGCAACCTACATTAACCTTGTAGATTGTTATAGTCACAATAGGTTAAGCTTTGTCAGTGTGCCATGTGTTACACCCAGTTTACCCTAGGGCAACAACGTTAATATATGTAATGCATTTTTAAAGAACGTGTTGCGAAAAATGACAGTCAAAGATCCTTTACATGACTACTTTTGTTTTGTGAAGGCCCTACTGCTAAAACCTTGAACCACATATCTGTAAATGACAAGAGTGTATTGCTGCTTTCAAAGACTTGAGGTAAATATGCTAGTCAAAGGTCCTTCTACATGATTACGCTTGTTTTTTCAAGGACCTGCCACAAAAACCTGAATCAAAGATCCTCTATATGACAAAGACTTGTTGCGAACATCTATATATATATATATATATATATATATATATATATATATATATATATATATATATATATATATATATATACATACACTGTATATATATATATATATATATATATATATATATATATATATATATATATATATATATATATATATATATATATATATATATATATATTTTTTATCTTAAGGTAGTGGTAACCCAAATACTAGGTGATGAGGCACATGTTTTGCACCACTATAACAAGCACGGTGTGTCATTAGTGCATGCAGGTGTACCTAATAAAGCGTCCTGTGAGTTCAGTTCAAAGCATGTTTTCCTAACCCCTGTTTCCCCTTTGCAGTAAGACTTCCTGCACAATGATGTCAGCTGTTTTGACTCGACAGGCCCTCCACGGTGCCGGAGCGGCCAGTTGAAACCTGCCCGAGCACACGTGTAATCCTAACCCTCCATTCCACGCCAGCCTCACGTCCGACACTGTAATGCCGCGGCTAGCGCCTTAGACGTAACAGCAGCCTCCTGAAGGTGCAGGAAGTTGGCACATTCCATGATTGAATAAGAGGATGGCCTACTTCTGCTACTGCACAGGCCATCCATCCTTGGGGAATGGTCAGAGCCAGAGTGTTGATTATCATCTTTGTGACGATGTCAGACTGAGCAACAGTTCCAAAACAACACAAACGTACGCCCCATCGCCACCAGTCGGTCTGATCAGACAGTATTTTTGTCTGTGCGTTGCAAAAGGAAGCCTAAAGCCCACGAATAGCTTGAATATGCTTGACTCAGCATCCTGACTAATAATGCATGAGTCAGTGTTGATTGAATCAGCTCATGTTCTGTACAGAAGTGACAGATGGAGGGAAATACTGGATCTCTTCATACCGGAAGTGAGACAGACTTTTCAGCACCTTTGGGTTTTTCTATCCATGAAGCAGCAAGATGATGCAGCATGAATTCATAAGTGGGAAATTTGTAAACACAGTGCATCTGGAAAGTATTCACAGTGCTTCACTTGTTCCACATTTTCTTATGTTCCAGCCTTATTCCAAAACAGAATCAATTAATTTGTATCCTCAAAATTCTACACACAACACCCCATAATGACAACGTCAAAAGTTTTTTTTTAGAATTTTTTTTTACATCCATCCATCCATCTTCTTCCGCTTATCCGAGGACGGGTCGCGGGGGCAGCAGCCTAAGCAGGAAAGCCCAGACTTTCCTCTCCCCAGCCACTTCGTCCAGCTCCTCCCAGGGGATCCCGAGGGGTTCCCAGGCCAGCCGGGAGACATAGTCTTCCCAACGTGTCCTGGGTCTTCCCCGTGGCCTCCTACCGGTTGGACGTGCCCTAAACACCTCCCGAGGGAATCCTTCGGGTGGCATCCTGACCAGATGCCCGAAGCAGTGGCTTTACTTTGAGCTCCCCCCGGATGGCAGAGCTTCTCACCCTATCTCTAAGGGAGAGCCCCGCCACCCGGCGGAGGAAACTCATTTCGGCTGCCTGTACCCGTGATCTTGTCCTTTCGGTCATAACCCAAAGCTCATGACCATAGGTGAGGATGGGAACGCAGATCGACCGGTAAATTGAGAGCTTTTCCTTCCGGCTCAGCTCCTTCTTCACCACAACGGATCGATACAGCGTCCGCATTACTGAATACGCCGCACCGATCCGCCTGTCGATCTCACGATCCACTTTTCCCTCACTCGTGAACAAGACTCCTAGGTACTTGAACTCCTCCACTTGGGGCAGGGTCTCCTCCCCAACCCGGAGATGGCACTTTACAAATGTATTGAAACTAACAAAAAAATCACACCCTCAGGTCTTTTTTAATACAATGCCACAAGATTGGCACACCTATCTTTGGGCAGCTGCGCCCATTTCTCTTTGCCCATTCCTTTTTGCAGCACCTCTCAAGTTCCATCATATTGGATGGGAAGCGTTGGTTTTCATGCAGGATGTCTCTGTACATTGCTGCATTCATCGTTCCCTCTATCCTGACTAGTCTCCCAGTTCCTGGCGCCGAAAACCATCCCCACAGCATGATGCTGCCACCACCATGCTTCACTGTAGTGATGGTATTGACCTGGTGTAAGCAGTGCCTGGTTTCCTCCAAACAAGCATTCACGCCGAAGATTTTAATCTTTGTCTCATCAGACCACAGAATTTAGTTTCTCATGGTCTGTGAGTCTTTCAGGTGCATTTTGGCAAACCTTTTATTAAGAAATGGCTTCTGTCTGGCTACTCTACCATACAGGCCTGATTGGAGGATTGCTGCAGAGATGGCTGTCCTTCTGGAAGGTTCTGCTCTCTCCACAGAGGAATGCTGTAGCTCTGACAGAGTGACCATCGTTCTTGAACACCTCCCTGACTAAGGCCCTTCTCACCAGATTGCTTAGTTTGGACGCCAGGCCAGCTCAAGGAAGAGTCCTGGTGGTTCCAAATGGTTCCCACTGTGCTCATTGGGACCTTCAAGGCAGGAGATATGTTTCTCTAGACTCCCCAGATTTATGCCTCGAGGCAATCCTTTCTCTGAGGTCTACAGACAGTTCCTTTGACTTCATTCTTGGTTTGTGCTCTGCCACGCACTGTCAAGTGTGGAACCTTATACAGGACTGTCTCAGAAAATTAGAATATTGTGATAAAGTCCTTTATTTTCTGTAATGCAACTAAAAACATGAAAATGTCATACATTCTGGATTCATTACACATCAACTGAAATATTGCAAGCCTTTTATTATTTTAATATTGCTGATTATGGCATACAGCTTAAGAAAACTCAAAAATCCCATCTCAAAAAATTAGAATATATCCTCAGACCAAGTAAAAAATAAAGATTTATAACAGCAAAACAAAATCAAACATTTGAAAATGTCAATTAATGCACTCAGTACTTGGTTGGGAATCATTTTGCACGGATTACTGCACCAATGCGGCGTGGCATGGAGGCAATCAGCCTGTGGCATTGCTGAGGTGTTATGGATGCCCAGGATGCTTCAATAGCAGCCTTTAGCTCATTTGCATTATTGGGTCTGGTGTCTTTCAGCTTCTTCTTCACAATACCCCACAAATTCTCTATGGGGTTCAGGTCAGGGGAGTTGGCAGGCCAATCGAGGACAGTAATGCCATGGTCAGTACACCAGTTACTGGTGGTTTTGGCACTGCTGGATCATGCTGGAAAATGAAATCATCATCTCCATAGAGCTTTTCAACAAATGGAAGCATGTAGTGCTCTAAAATCTCTTAGTACACAGCTGCATTGACTCTGGACTTGATGAAACAGTGGACCAACACCAGCAGCTGACATGGCTCCCCAAACCATTGCGGACTGTGGGAACTTCACACTGGATTTCAAGCAACTTGGATTTTGCTCCTCTCCAGCCTTCCTCCAGACTCTAGCGCCTTGACTTCCAAATGAAATACAAAACTTTCTTTCATCTGAAAGCAGGACTCTGGACCACTCTGCAACTGTCCAGTGCTTCTTTTCCATAGCCCAAGTCAGACGCTTCTTCCGTTGTCTTGAGTTCAGGAGTGGCTTGACCATGGGAATACGGCTACATGCTTCCATCTGTTGAAAAGCTCTATGGAGATGATGATTTCATTTTTCAGCATGATCCAGCAGTGCCAGAACCACCAGTAACTGGTGTACTGACCATGGCATTACTGTCCTCGATTGGCCTGCCAACTCCGCTATTAAACGATGCACACTACAACCACTGTTACTCAATTTAATCAATAACTGTATATACCTACATGTAAATTAATTTAAAATTTAAAATCCAATTTTTGGTTAAATTATTTGTTTTACTTTTAAAATATCCATCCATCCATTTTCAACCACTTGTACCTCTCGGGGGTCGTGGGTGTGGCTGGAGCCTATCCCAGCTGCACTCGGGCGGAAGGCGGGTTACACCCTGGACAAGTCGCCACCTCATCGCAGGGCCAACACAGATACATAGACAACATTCACACTCGCATTCACACACTAGGGCCAATTTATCGTTGCCAATCAGCCTATCCCCAGGTGCATGTCTTTGGAGGTGGGAGGAAGCCGGAGTACCCAGAGGGAACCCACGCACACAGAAAGACCCCGGGCCTTGGGATTGAACCCAGGACCTTCTTATTGTGAGGCACTCGCGCTAACCCCTGGTCACCCATGCTGCCTGTTTTAGAATATGTTATATAATTACCGTATTTTTCGGAGTATAAGTCGCACCTGCCAAAAATGCATAATAAAAAAGGAAAAAAACATATATAAGTCGCACTGGAGCCCGGCCAAAATATGAAAAAAACTGCGACTTATAGTCCGAAAAATACGGTAACTGTATTTCTTGCAACATTTTGTGGTCTATTGGAATTATCTCTATATATTTAATGTGGACAGAACAGCAACGTTTTAAATATAAAAAATTATTAAATGTTATTTTTAACTGATTCGAAAACAGAACTCAACACAATACACAGTGTTTCCCACACATTCATTTATTTGTGGCGCCCCGCCACGAAATAATTACGTCCGCCACAAATGGATTTTTCGGCTTTTGAATCGCTCGACCGCTCATAAAAGCAATGGGACTGTCTGTGAATGTTGCTTGTAGTTACAACTCCGGTGCAGTAGGTGGCAGTAGCCTACTATGCATTGTAACTCCGCCAATAGCATTTAATTCATCTGGTGGGCCAGAAGAAGAAGAAGAAGAAGAAGAAGAAGAGGGACGGACGGACGGACGGGATCAAAATACGAGGGTAATATAGGTTATAGGTAGTTAGGTTATAGCTGCATCGCTCGCGGCTCGTCATATATTTAACGTTAATCCGCGATTTCACCGAGCGTTTCACTGACGGTGAGCAGCCTGACGCTGCTTCATTAACACCGCCGCTGTTTGACTCGGGGTCCGGGGCAGACGCACGTAGTAACAGTCACGTGTTACAATACCGACGAGCTAACGTGTCCAGGTTATAACCATGTTGTCAATAAACACACATGGACTGAAGCTAAATTGTCCACTGTCCACTGCAGCATGTGAATGCAATGAAAAGAATAACATCTGAGCCAACCAGCTGTTAAAATGTTGTCCAGGTTAATGTTTTGGCCATTAAAGGTCCTTCATTTCAAGATTTCAACTGTGATCGGGCTTTAAACAGGTGGCTGACCTGTTCAGATGAGTGTAACTGCTACTGGTCAAATAATGTGAAATAGCATTTAATTTTACATGTATGCAATGCCATTTAAATGTAATTATAGATAATAAAAAAAATAAAAAAAAATAAAAAATAATAATAATAAATACTGTGTAGTGTTGTAAATAGTCAACGGGAAGAATTTTAGTAAGATATAAGCCATGAGCACTACACAGCCAGAAAAAAATCTAGGCAGGACAAGTAAAAATATTGGGGCAAGTAGATTTGAGAAGTCGGGCAAGTAGAAAAAAAGCTTAACGTTGAACCCTGCATGTGTTGAGCTGCTGCCGCTTAAGGTTAGACGGCACTGTACATAGAGCGGTTCTGCTCGTAATGTTGGATGTTCACTCCTTCACACAGATGAGTATAGAAAAATATTTTCAACGGCCGAAAAGCGCTCGACTTGGAGAGGAGGTAGGCCTACAGTCCGGACCACAGGTGCGACCTGTTCAGCAGCAGCAGGAGGAGGAGGAGGAGGTTGACTGACTGTGGCAGGACACCTCTGCCTCTGTTTCACTTTATGTTGCTGGTAAATAATATGGTTGTAGTAGTAGGCTAAAGTTAAATTATTTAGTATTCACTAATTAAAGGGGCAGAGCTTTAAGAGACATTTTAGCTTTTATATTTTATAAGATATATTTTTTGTAAGAACCACAATTAATAAATATATTTCAGTGAATCACTAATTGTTCAAATCTGTATATAAATATGTACATAAAATGTTGTAATTATATTCCAACTCCGCGTTCTTCTTGGTCATCGCCGCTGCCGCCGCCACCCCCCGACCACACCACCACAAATAGATGCCTGTCCTGTGGGAAACACTGATACAATTGAAATTGATACTTCTTTTACATGTAATTGATAGAAAAACAACTTTATTGTAGGGTGTATTTTTTGAATATTAAATAATGTTATGCCTTTAAAACGTATCTATGTTACAAAAAAGTATATTCATTAATTTTACAACAATGTATATTTCATACATTTTGTTATAATGTTCTCAATATATATTCCGTATAAGAAAAATATATTTTCCACATTGGAGATTTTGTTGTGGTTTCCAGTAACTCTCATCTGCAGCACACATGCTTTAACTTCCACATTGAGTGAGGGTGAGGATGAGGACACCAATGGGGTTACTGAGGAAACCCAGAAGCATGCGGGGTAACAAAGTGCACTGTTAGCCCTGTAAGCTCCATTCAAAAACCTTTTTATTTTTTAACTAGAGCCAAACCGGAACCCTTTGCTCTCTTCTCCCTGGCATCAAAAGTGCTTCTCCGGCTTACAGCCTCTGTTTCCCATGGCTATCCTTAAACAACAATCCTCTTTGTTCCATTGTAAGGCGGTGGGAGGAAGATAATCATAGAGCTGAGGTGCACGGAGGCTGAACCGTAAGTCAGATGTGTGCTTTTTGTTCAGCTTTCAAGTTGCTGCCCTGTAATGTGGTGGGCACAGCAAAAAAAAACAAAAAACGACTCATGTGTAGCAGTTGGCAACCACTGTTTAATGCCCGTTACTGCCACCGACAGGGCTGGAGTACATCAGTACCAGCAATATTAGGGCTTTGACTTGTCGTTTTCTCATGTGACTATTTTGTATTGTTAACTATTTTAGCCATACTTGCCAACCTTGAGACCTCCAATTTCGGGAGGTGGGGGCGGGGGGCGTGGTTGGGGCGGGGGCGTGGTTAAGAGGGGAGGAGTATATTTACAGCTAGAATTCACCAAGTCAAGTATTTCATATATATATATATATATATATATATATATATATATATATAAATATATATATATATATATATGTATGTGTGGGGAAAAAAAATCACAAGACTATTTCATCTCTACAGGCCTGTTTCATGAGGGGGGGTACCCTCAATCATCAGGAGATTTTAATGGGAGCATTCGCATACCATGGTTTATATAGGGCACAGAGTGGGTGGGTACAGGCTGGCCTAGGGGCGTGGTGATTGGCTCATGTGTTACCTAGGAGGTGTTTCCGTCTATGGCGGCATGTTGTTACAATTTCGCTGCGCTTGTTGAGGGATGACAGGTCTGGATGGTAAATAATAAACAGTTTCTCTTTCAAGCATAGGTTGCATCTTTTATTACCACTATTGTAAGGTGTGCTGGATGCAAGAATTTGCCATGTTATTGAATATTCAACATTATTGTCTTTGAGGTCCCAAATGTGTTTGCTGAGTTCTGTGGTATTTCGCAGGTTTTTGTTCCTGAAAGAAGCCTTGTGATTGTTCCATCTGGTTTTGAATTCACCCTCGGTTAATCCTACATATGTGTCGGATGTGTTAATGTCCTTGCGTATTACCTTAGATTGGTAGACAACTGATGTTTGTAAGCACCCCCCGTTGAGGGGGCAATCAGGTTTCTTTCGACAGTTACATGCTTTGTTGGTTTTGGAGTCGCTCTGACTGGGGGTCGACGGCTCATTTGCAATTGTTTTGTTGTGGTTTGAGATGATTTGTCGTATATTGTTCATGCAGCTGTAGCTCAATTTAATGTTGTTCTTGTTGAATACTTTTCTTAGGTTGTTGTCTTTGGGAAAGTGTTTGTCAATCAGATTGAGGAATTTGTGTCCAATGTTCGTTGAGACGTTTTTGCTGTATGGGGGGTTGTACCAGATTTTATATATATATATATATATATATATATATATATATATATATCCCCGCGACCCCGAAGGGAATAAGCGGTAGAAAATGGATGGATGGATATATATTAGAGATGCGCGGATAGGCAATTATTTCATCCGCAACCGCATCAGAAAGTCGTCAACCATCCGCCATCCACCCGATCTAACATTTGATCAGAACCGCACCCGCCCGTTGTTATATATCTAATATAGACGATGCAAGGCATTAGTGGGGTTATAAAGCTTTTGCCTGTTAAAGAAAGGAGACTGATCCAATGCAGCACAGACATTCGCGTGCCACGCTGTCACGGCCCAGACGCACACCAGTGCGCAATCATATGGGAGCCGCGCTGAGCGCACCTCCAAGCGCGTCTCGCTGCCGGCGACGGCCGGGTATGGGCCCGACGCTCCAGCGCCATCCATTTTCAGGGCTAGTTGATTCGGCAGGTGGGTTGTTACACACTCCTTAGCGGGTTCCAACTTCCATGGCCACCGTCCTGCTGTCTATATCAACCAGGGTGAGCCCCACCCCTTTCGTGAGCGCACTGCGCGCGGAGTGACCCCTGTTACGCGCCCCCGGCAACAGGGGTGGCGAGCAGGTAAGCTGCTTACCTGCTGCGCGTGACGCCGGCCGCGGCGAAGGCGGACGAGGCGGGGTGTCGGTGCGGTGGTGACCCTGGACGTGCGTCGGGCCCTTCTCGCGGATCGCCTCAGCTACGGCTCCCGGTGGGGCCCTCTCGGGGGAAGGGGCCTCGGTCCCGGACCCCGGCGAGGCGTCCCTTCTCCGCTCCGTAAAAGTGTCCATCTCTTTTTTTTTTTTTCTTCTGTTGTGGCATATGCTGCAGGTGCCTGCTCATTTTTCGTATGTGGGTAACAACATTTAACTATGTATATATATTTCCCAATTGGTTTAACTGCCACCCGCCTGAATCTATTTAAAATCTAATTTTTTTTTATTTCAACCGCCCGACCCGACCCGACCCGACCCGACCCGTGGATAAAATCAAATTTTTTTTAATTTCATCCGCCCGATCCGCGGATAATCCGCGGACTCCGCGGTTGTGCCCGCAAACCGCGCATCTCTAATATATATATATATATATATATATATATATATATATATGTTTATATAAAAGAAATAATTGACTTTCAGTGAATTCTAGCTATAAATATATATTTATTTTATTATATATATATATATATATATATATATATATATATATATATATATATATATATATATATATATATATATATATATATGTATGTGTGGGAAAAAAATCACAAGACTATTTCATCTCTACAGGCCTGTTTCATGAGGGGGGGTACCCTCAATCATCAGGAGATTTTTATATATATATATATATATATATATATATAAATAAAAGAAATACTTGAATTTCAGTGTTAATTTATTTACACATATACACACACATAACACTCATCTACTCATTGTTGAGTTAAGGGTTGAATTGTCCATCCTTGTTCTATTCTCTGTCACTATCTTTCTAACCATGCTGAACTGTGCACACAACAAGGAGACGAAGCAGAATGCATCATCAGAGAGGGTGTTCAGCATGGTTAGAAAAATAGTGACAGAGAATAGAACAAGGATGGACAATTCAACCCTTAACTCAACAATGAGTAGATGAGTGTTATGTGTGTGTATATGTGTAAATAAATGAACACTGAAATTCAAGTATTTCTCTTATATATATATATATATATATATATATATATATATATATATATATATAATAAAATAAATATACACATATATATATATATATATATAGCTAGAATTCACTGAAAGTCAAGTATTTCATATATATATATATATATATATATATATATATATATATATATATATATATATATATATATATATATATATATATATATATATGTATATATATATATATATGTATATATATATATATATATATATATATGAAATACTTGACTTGGTGAATTCTAGCTGTAAATATACTCCTCCCCTCTTAACCACGCCCCTAACCAAGCCCCCAACCACGCCCCACCCCCACCTCCCAAAATCGGAGGTCTCAAGATTGGCAAGTATGGCCTACAGTGTTTCCTGCTGTTCAAAGTGTCATTCAGTATTCTAATCATCCATAGCATTTCTGCTCGTGTGGATTCTTCATTCATCACCCCAAGCAACGTTTGTGAGTTTTACAGTATAACTAAAACTATTCATACTTATTAAACTGTCCCACGAGTGATGTCTGTAGGAGTGTTTTCATGCATATTTGTACATGCCATCATGAAGCTAGCGTCGTTATCATTAGCTAATATGCTAACACGTTTATGAGTGTTTTTCAGATAACAATCATGTACAAACTAAGGTTGACAGTTTTCATTTCAACATGTCCAAAAAGAACTAGGAAGAAGCAGAGCTTATTAAATCCCACCCCTTCTCAAAATAACAATTCTCAGAGCAAAATACATCGAATGTTGTTCAATCCTTGTGTTCAGTAAACACCACTTAAAAGTTTTTACACAATAGGATCTCATGGCGAACCGTCAGGACGGAACGTGAGTGCAACCCAGCCTTTTGCAGATGAACCCAAACCCGAACCCCGGCCGCACATGTCCAAAAGTCTAGTCAATAGTATTATTAACTTACAATGGCATTCTTTTTGTATTGTTCCAGTTTCACAAATTCTTAAGTAAACTCAAGACAACGTCACCGTGAAGTTATTGAGTCTGTTTAGCTGATTGGAAGGCTAGCTTCAACAGCTAGTGGGTCCATGACAATGACTTCTGTTTTGTTTGATGAACCGTTTTACTGCTGTGTTCCTCACAAAAGTCGGGCATTACATTGTACTGAGTTTTTACATGTTTGGCAAACTTCCCTCTTCAATTTGGTATTACATATATATGCGTACTTAAATCATTGTGATCGCCATTCCATGTGAAAGCATCTGTTGATCTCACACACGCTCTGACAGTTTAGATCATGGGTGTCAAACTGTGGCCCGCGGGCCAAACTTGGCCCGCCGTGTAATTTCATTTGGCCCTTGAGGCAATATCAAATTAACATTAGAGCTGGCCCGTCGGTATTATACAGCGGCAGTGCCGCTGTAACACCGCATTCACCGCTAATACTCATACTTGCCAACCCTCCCGATTTTCAGTGACCCTCTCGAAAGTCGCCCGGGGCAACCATTCTCCCGAATTTCTCCCAATTTCCACCCGGACAACAATATTTAGGCAGTGCCTTTTTCACTGCCTTTAGCGTCCTCTACAACCTGTCGTCACGTCTGCTTTTCCTCCATTCAAACAGCGTGCCGGCCCCTGTCACATGATATATGCCTCTTCTACACACACATAAGTGAATGCAAGGCATACTTGATCAACAGCCATACAGGTCACACTGAGGGTGGCCGTATAAATAACTTTAACACTGTTACAAATATGCGCCACACTGTGAACCCACACCAAACAAGAATGACAAACACATTTCGGGAGAACATCCGCAGCGTAACACAACATAAACACAACAGAACAAATACCCAGAACCCCTTGCAACACTAACTCTTCCGGGACGCTACAATATACACCCCAAACCCCGCCCACCTGAGCCCCGACATGAATGAACTAGCATCCCAGAAAAGATGGCAGGTATCTGGCTTGGGCACATCAGATTAGATCAGTGCGTTGCAAACTGAGCAGTAAATAGGCCTAAATGGTTGATTTATTCATTGTTATTTTATTTTCAAATTTATTAGCCTGTGGAAAAAGTTAATGTTGATATTTACCTCAGAAGGTTGCAAATAAAAAAAGAGGCATTCAATTTTTTATTTAAATTTTATTTAATATACCATTGATGTTTTTTCGTTTGTTTTTTTAAAGCTGATTTTGCACTATTAAGTTATATAAGCGTTGCTTGTTCCATATTCAGTGTTAAAGCAAATCAGTGTAGCAAACTGAGCAATAATTAACGTTTTATTCATGCACTTTCTCTTGCTACTTCAAGGCTCGAATGTTTGATTCATTCATTATTGTTATTTTATTTTCAAATGTATTATTAGCCTGTGGAAAAAGTTTATTTTGATATTTACCTCAGAAGGCTGCAAATAGAAAAGAGGCATTCAATTTTTATTTAAATTGTATTTGATATGCTATTGATATTTTATTATTATTATTATTATTTATTATTTGAAACTCGATTTTTGCATGTCACTATAAAGTTATATAAGCCTCGCTTGTTCAATATTCAATGCACAACTTGTTTGGGTCCCTATTAAAAAGGTTAATTTGTTCAACCTTGGCCCGCGGCTTTGTTCACTTTTACATTTTGGCCCACTCTGTATTTGAGTTTGACACCCCTGGTTTGGATGGAATAAAAGGAAATACGTTGTTTCCTTGAATTGTAACTAAAAGTTGCTGTAACCTTCTTTATACAGTTCTGGTGGTTCTGGTATTTGGATTATTTCAATCCGAACACTGTTAGTACAGAACCAGTTGCAGTTCTGGTATACAGTTGTAGTTCTATGTGGGGGTACTTGGACAGCCAAGTGTTTTCTGAGGTGGTACTTGGTAAAAACAAATTTGAGAACCACTGATCTAGAATGAACTTTTACCAACTCCGAGGTGATGCAGCAGCTCACTGGCTCAGTATGTCAATACAGCAGCATAAGCTAGTTATCTCTTTGTGATCACGGCGCCGCTAAAAGTAGCTTTTCTGCATTATCGCTTGCAATAACAATATTGCTAATAGTTAATATTTAGGTTACGACATGTAAATGGAGTATTGTTGGCGGTTTCCGGATGTTTTTTTAGAGGGCCTTATGGCATACTTGCCAACCTTGAGACCTCCGATTTCGGGAGGTGGGGGGCGTGGTCGGGGGCGGGGCGGGGCGTGGTTGAGGGCGTGGTTAAGAGGGGAGGAGTATATTGACAGCTAGAATTCAGCAAGTCAAGTATTTCATACATATATATATATATATATATATATATATATATATATATATATATATATATATATATATCTACATCCTGAAAATATGCAAACAAAACTGTGTTTAGATAATTGATACTTCAAACTTGCATAAATAAATATTAAGGAATATAACATAACTTGGCTTCTGAGAGTTTCAAAATGTAATGAATAAAATGCTAAAGTTGCTGTTGACGGTCCCTGACACAAGGCTGAAGCTTAGAGGTGACAGAGCTTTCGCCATTGCTGCTCCCAAGCTCTGGAACGACCTACCCCTGAGTGTTAGACAAGCCTCCTCTCTTCCTGTTTTTAAATCTCTCTTAAAAACATACTTTTATTCCATGGCTTTTAACACTGAGTGATATCCATCCTGCAATGGCGCCCCATAATACACCTGCTGTGAACCTGTTTTTATGTTTTTATTTATTCTATTTTAATTATTTATTTTTTATCGTGTTCTGTTTGTGTTGTGTTGTGTTTGCTCGGTACTCGTTTTATCTTTTAACCTGTTCATTGTACAGCACTTTGGCTACCCCTGTGGTAAATTTTAAATGTGCTTTATAAATAAAGTTGATTTGATTTGATTTGATTTGATAAACAAGCAATTATTTTAATAATTAAATATGGTCATTTTAAATGAATTATTATGATAATTTAAAATCATTTCAAATATGTTTATTTTAATGTATAATTCTATGGCTGGATGTAGTAAGGAGTCAGGAAAAAATACAAATAAAAATACAATTAATTTTGATGTTTTAGCAAAATATAGTAAACATTTATTTAGTTTTTTTTTTAAATTAATAAATATATTTATTTTTAGGTAAGATAAACATAATAATACAATTTATCTCTAGTCTGGATGATTTAATTATTGTCACCCTGTTGTCCTCCCGTCATGAAAAAAGGCTGTCCTCACTCAGGTCCGCATGGAGCTGGAGGGGGCGTGGCTTCCAGCTACGGCTGAAATCGGGAGATTTTCGGGAGAATATTTGTCCCGGGAGGTTTTCGGGTGAGGCGCTGAATTTCGGGAGTCTCCCGGAAAATTCGGGAGGGTTGGCAAGTATGCCTTACGGGCGAAATAGTGTACTCCATTAGCTGCATTGTTAGCCACCTCGTACTTGCTGTGTATTACGAATTAGAATGCACATGTGTTCTTGTCAGAGGTGGGACCAAGTCATTGTTTTGCAAGTCACAAGTAAGTCTCAAGTCTTTGCCCTCAAGTCCGAGTCAAGTCCCGAGTCAAGACAGGCAAGCCCCGAGTCAAGTCCAAAGTCAAGACTGGAAAGTCTCAAGTCAAGTCCTAAGTCCTGCATTTTGAGTTTCGAGTCCTTTCAAGTCCTTTTAACCACAGACTAATATATTAACACAGATTGTGTATGCTTTTCAAACGCTGTATTTATTTATTAAAACAAGTGCATTTGAAATTGCAGGAAAGAAAATTGTGCTGACATTGCACTTTATAATAGCACTATTAACCAGTCATTTTAAACATGAACTCATTCCTTTACAGAACAAACACATTGAAAAATAAAGTGCAAATGTACTTATTTGTACAAAAGTGTTAACATTGAAAAAACATGACATATACGTGAACATAACAAAAAAGTTGTACTTTTTATATGTCAGGGCCCTATGCTGCATTGCATTTGCAAAAGACCAAATTAGCCAAGAGTCTGTCAGTCATTTGTGCACGATGGGGGCGTAGTATGATGCCACCATGGCTGAAAACTCGCTCCACTGGAGCACTGGAGGCAGGCACTGCCAAGACTGTCATGGCCACTCGGAACAGTGAAGGAAGAGTCTTCATGTTCAATGCCCAGAACAAAAGGGGGGAGAGAGTTGTTTTGGGTTGGTGCACTACTTGTAAGTGTATCTTGTGTTTTTTATGTTGATTTAATTAAAAAAAGAAAATTAAAAAAAATTATTTCTTGTGCGGCCCGATACCAATCGATCCACGGACCAGTACCGGGCCGCGGCCCGGTGGTTGGGGACCACTGAGGTAAACAACCAACAGTATGTCAGAAAGCTAGCTAAAACGGTACATATATTCATAATATAGTATACATTTTAACTGACCTTTATTTGACTATTTTTGTCTTTTTTTAGGTGGCTAAAATACGCGGTGCTGCTGACCGCCGTCTAACGTTACGTGTGATATATTGACTAACGTAACCCTGCTTAAAAAAAATCACTGAACAAAAAGTATGAATAAGGTAGTGAACTGCAACAGATTCCCGTGTTTGCAATAACGTTATAACGTTAGCAGTGAGTTTACAGCCTCACTGATTTAACTACACAGCAAATAAAAGTCACGTTACTTAGCCAATAAACGTTATCTTACATTCAAAACTTACCCTTCTTTGTGCAACTTCAAATGCCGGACGAAGTTGGAAGTTGTTGCCTCTCCATCAGTCATTTTGGAACCGCATGTGTTGCATACTGCAAATCGTTTTGTGTTGACCACCTCGTAATTTTTATACCCAAACAAAATTATTTTAGGTATCATTTTTTGTTCACTGGCGTGTGGTTTGGACATGTCTTCTTCGTTGGTTGTCCTGCAATTTGATTGGATGAATGCTGTGTGATGAAAACAAAGTAGATCTAATTTGATTGGCTGTTGTACTGAGACCACACCAGCTGACACACGCAACGCTGATAGACAAGTACACAATGAAAAAGACGGAGCGCTCCCGAATAACTTTTTCATCTTTGGGTTTTGGGGAAAGTAGCAAGTCATGTCAAGTCATGTCAATTCAAAAGGCTCAAGTCCAAGTGAAGTCACAAGTCATTGATGTTAAAGTCTAAGTCCAGTTGCAAGTCTTTTTACATTTTGTCAAGTCGAGTCTAAAGTCATCAAATTCATGACTCGAGTCTGACTCGAGTCCAAGTCATGTGACTCGAGTCCACACCTCTGGTTCTTGTAACGTTCCAAAAAAAGTGCAGTTCCCCTTTAGGACAGCACCATGCTTGCTGGCACTAGCAGAGGCAAATCATGTGTGCATATACAACAGTCTCTGTTGTATAATGTTATTATTATTGTTTGCCTAATATAGCTTTAAATTGGCCCATGCAAGAGCTGGCAGCCATCGCTCGGGTCATCATCTTTGTCCAGCAGAGAAACATCACTGATCTTTTTTTATTTGATCATTGTGTCGTTGAGAGGGCGTGTCCGGCTGCGACATAATAAGAGAGAACATGAGACTGTTCTGATGATGCTTGGAAAACCACATGGCCCCACAGGGAGCGAACAAGCGGCCTGTCAAAGCAACAACAACACACATCAATTCCACGTTTCCCCTATTATATTAGTTCTAGATACGAAACAGGCTCAGTGTTTTCTGCGTGGCTAATTTCCTGGCTGTTATCAGTTCATAGAGCTTTTGTTTTTTTCCTGGACGGAAAGGCTAGAAAAGCAGCTTAATCCCGGGCCGACCGCCACTCTGAATGACAACAGTTGCGCAACCGGCCAGGCTACATTCGGTCACCTCCAAGCCAAATTCCTCCATTATTTTGCTGTGAAGTCTTTGAGGAATTTCCCCAGGCTATCGCTCAACAGGAACAGTGAAGTATCCTGTCTGTCTGTAAATTGGATGTTAGCTGGGTAGTGAAAATCAAACACTCAATAGGTTTGAGGTAATGAAAGTCAATTGTTTGGTTGATGGGGTTTCAGTCCTGCCCTCTCCCAGTCTGATTTTTCTACCAATTTTCCTCAAAACTGCTCGACCTGAAAGCAAGAATCCTATCATTCCATACCAATCAGTCGACTCTGACTCAATCTGTTTAAGGCAGCAAAAGTCGAAGGGCAGATTGGTGGTTAAATGTGTCTTGATGTCCCAATTTTAACCAAACAGTTTTAACTTTTCGAGAAGTCTTTTGATCTGACTTTTTCCTGGCAAACATCACACTTCCTTTCAACGCTTTAACTGCCAATTTTCAACCATTTTTTCTTCAAATTTCCTAAATTGTATCTATTTGTAGAGTAGGGCTAAACCATTATGGCAAAAATAATAGTTACCGTTATTTTTGATTGATATTGAAACCACGACTTATAATAACCCAATTATTTATAAATTTGAAAACATGAGTATTTATAGCGCCACCAAAACGCAACTTTAGATATAATTCAAAATAACACTGTATATAAATTAGTAACAAATAAAGAACAACTAGCAGGTCCTGAGTAGTCCTGAGTTCAATCCCGGGCTCGGGATCTTTCTGTGTGGAGTTTGCATGTTCTCCCCGTGACTGCGTGGGTTCCCTCCGGGTACTCCGGCTTCCTCCCACTTCCAAAGACATGCACCTGGGGATAGGTTGATTGGCAACACTAAATTGGCCCTAGTGTGTGAATGTGAGTGTGAATGTTGTCTGTCTATCTGTGTTGGCCCTGCGATGAGCTGGCGACTTGTCCAGGGTGTACCCCGCCTTCCGCCCGAATGCAGCTGAGATAAGCTCCAGAACCCCCTGCCACCCCAAAAGGGACAAGCGGTAGCAAATGGATGGATGAATGGATCGTAAAATAATAATAATAACAGCAATAAAATACAATAATTATAGTTATTGTTTCCATTTGAACTGTTTTCTGTTTTACTTTTTTACCTTTTACACCTATTTTACCACCACAGGTGCTTTGTTGCCATAAATAAAATGTAATAAAATATTTGTTATTAAATGCAAAAATCATCAAATTGTATAAATGCTGTACATCTTTTGGTTAATTTGACCAGTATTTTAAGTCAATACATAATCATTTTGTAAATATATAAGTGTCTTAACACTTAAAGGGGAACATTATCACCAGACCTATGTAAGCGTCAATATATACCTTGATGTTGCAGAAAAAAGACCATATATTTTTTTAACCGATTTCCGAACTCTAAATGGGTGAATTTTGGCGAATTAAACGCCTTTCTAATATTCGCTCTCGGAGCGATGACGTCACAACGTGGCGTCACATCGGGAAGCAATCCGCCATTTTCTCAAACACCGAGTCAAATCAGCTCTGTTATTTTCCGTTTTTTCGACTGTTTTCCGTACCTTGGAGGCATCATGCCTCGTCGGTGTGTTGTCGGAGGGTGTAACAACACGAACAGGGACGGATTCAAGTTGCACCAGTGGCCCAAAGATGCGAAAGTGGCAAGAAATTGGACATTTGTTCCGCACACTTTACCGACGAAAGCTATGCTACGACAGAGATGGCAAGAATGTGTGGATATCCTGCGACACTCAAAGCAGATGCATTTCCGACTGCACTGGATAGATCAGCTTTCAGGAAAAGAGAGCGGATGAGGGTATGTCTACAGAATATATTAATTGATGAAAATTGGGCTGTCTGCACTCTCAAAGTGCATGTTGTTGCCAAATGTATTTCATATGCTGTAAACCTAGTTCATAGTTGTTAGTTTCCTTTAATGCCAAACAAACACATACCAATCGTTGGTTAGAAGGCGATCGCCAAATTCGTCCTCGCTTTCTCCCGTGTCGCTGGCTGTCGTGTCGTTTTCGTCGGTTTCGCTTGCATACGGTTCAAACCGATATGGCTCAATAGCTTCAGTTTCTTCTTCAATTTCGTTTTCGCTACCTGCCTTCACACTACAACCATCCGTTTCAATACATGCGTAATCTGTTGAATCGCTTAAGCCGCTGAAATCCGAGTCTGAATCCGAGCTAATTTCGCTATAGCTTGCTGTTCTTTCCGCCATGTTTGTTTGTGTTGGCTTCACTATGTGACGTCACAGGAAAATGGACGGGTGGTTAAAATCAGGCACTTTGAAGCTTTTTTTATGGATATTGCGTGATGGGTAAAATTTTGAAAAAAACTTTGAAAAATATAATAAGCCATTGGGAACTGATTTTTAATGGTTTTAACAATTCTGAAATTGTGATAATGTTCCCCTTTAATGTATGAATAAGGTACTTTTTAAAACACAGCGCTGTTATTGTGAAGGGAGGAAGTGCGCTGCTGTTCTGAGCTGGAGAATGACAATCACAATAGACATTGAACTAAAAGAATTTCCAGAACTACTGTTCGAAAAATCAGTTAGACAAGACTGTAGAAGCTAATGTCAAAGGTCAGAGAGGTAGGTAAATGTTTTAATGTTTTTTTTAACTTGTATTTGATAAGTCTCTTTAATTAGATGTCACTCAATACTTTGAGGTAATGGATGTCAAAGGTCTAAAACGGAGACTACTGGTTCTTATCAGCACTCTAAACGTCCTGATTGTAAACCAATTTTTCCCAAGGATTTTGGTATCATTAGTTTGTTAAAGGGGAACATTATCACAATTTCAGAATGGTTAAAACCATTAAAAATCAGTTCCCAGTGGCTTATTATATTTCTCGAAGTTTTTTTTCAAAATTTTACCCATCACGCAATATCCCTAAAAAAAGTTTCAAAGTGCCTGATTTTAACCATCGTTATAAACACCCGTCCATTTTCCTGTGACGTCACATAGTGAAGCCAACACAAACAAACATGGTGGAAAGAACAGCAAGCTATAGCGACTTTAGCTCGGATTCAGACTCGGATTTCAGCGGCTTAAGCGATTCAACAGATTACGAATGTATTGAAACGGATGGTTGTAGTGTGGAGGCAGGTAGCGAAAACGAAATTGAAGAAGAAGCTGAAGCTATTGAGCCATATCGGTTTGAACCGTATGCAAGCGAAACCGACGAAAACGACACGACAGCCAGCGACACGGGAGAAAGCGAGGACGAATTCGGCGATCGCCTTCTAACCAACGATTGGTATGTGTTTGTTTGGCATTAAAGGAAACTAACAACTATGAACTAGGTTTACAGCATATGAAATACATTTGGCAACAACATGCACTTTGAGAGTGCAGACAGCCCAATTTTCATCAATTGATATATTCTGTAGACATACCCTCATCCGCGCTCTTTTCCTGAAAACTGATCTGTCCAGTTTTGGAGTTGATGTCAGCAGGCCAGGGAAGCTAGGGTCGATAGCTCGCTCGTCTGCGGGAACAAACTGCCGCCATTGCTTGCCGTGCTACCGAGGTCCTTTGTCCCTGAATTGCTCACACACTTCGGCAGATTCAATGGGGGTCTGGCGGCAGATTTCTTTGACTTTATCGTTGGAAATGCATCTGCTTTGAGTGTCGCAGGATATCCACACATTCTTGCCATCTCTGTCGTAGCATAGCTTTCGTCGGTAAAGTGTGCGGAACAAACGTCCAATTTCTTGCCACTTTCGCATCTTTGGGCCACTGGTGCAACTTGAATCCGTCCCTGTCCGTGTTGTTGCCAAAATTCAGCCATTTAGAGTTCGGAAATCGGTTAAAAAAAAATATGGTCTTTTTTCTGCAACATCAAGGTATATATTGACGCTCACATAGGTCTGGTGATAATGTTCCCCTTTAAGCAAAAAAAACAGAAAGTTATTGATGTTTTAGTTCAATGTAGCTTCAATTGACAGTAAAAATCTGCAAGCTGAACCTGACACGCATTTTGTGTGTTGGTGGCGAGTTTACATTCAGACAGAGTGAGGGATGCTGGGTCAGCTAAGCCTTACCCATCACCTCCCTGTCCACTCAGCACTTTTGGACATACTGTATATCTGCCACGTTGGGCTGCCGGGGCCAATGACGTGACACTCATTCCACACTGGAGCCTTGCAAGCATTACTACATGCTTTGTCTGCGTCATTTATCACAGGGGTCTCCAAAGTGGGGCCTGCAGATTGTTTTCTATTGGCCCGCGAGCCATTTGGAAGACAAAATAAACCCGTCCCGGATTAGAACACACAAAAAAAAGAAGAAAAAAATTAAAGCTGGCCCAATTACACACCCTTCCTCTCCCCAAAAAATGGGATTTGAAACCAAAATGGCTGACGATGGTATATGGCAGGGGTGCTCATTACGTCGATCGCGATCTACCGGTCGATCTCGGAGGGTGTGTCAGTCGATCACCAGCCAGGCATTAAAAAAATAGTCCTAAAAATGAGCGATCATAAATCTTCACTATGACGTCACTTTCGTCACTTGATTGACATTCACGGCACCCGAGGGTCTTCTGAGATGACGCTGGCTGCTGCCAGCTCATTAAAATTACCGACTGGAAGGCGAGAAACACTTTATTTCAACAGACTCTGGCGCCGTACCTGTCGTCAAAACTCCAAAGACCGACTGCACAGTTGCACAATAAAAGCTCTGCTTCATCCTGCCTGCGCTACCAAAATAAGAGTCTCAGAAAGCTGGCGTGCACAAGCTAGCAAGCTACGGAGTTTGCCGACAATGTATTTCTTGTAAAGTGTATACAAAGGAGTACGGAAGCTGGACAAATAAGATGCCAAAAACCAACCACTTCCACGTGGTATTGGACAGAAAGGAGGACTTTTTTTTCTCCTCCATTCGAAAATGCGGACGTTATCATCACCACTGTCTGATTCCAATCAATGCAAGTCATCACAATCAGGTAATACACCAACTTATATTCTTGTCTTCATGAAAGAAAGGAATCTATATGTGTTAAACATGCTTGTATTATCTTTAACCACCTTTAAGTTGTTAACAATATTAACTATATGTGTTAAACATGCTTGTATTATCTTTAACCACCTTTAAGTTGTTAACAATATTAACTATATGTGTTAAACATGCTTGTTTTATCTTTAACCACCTTTAAGTTGTTAACAATATTAACTAGTTGTGTTAAACATGCTTGTATTATTTTTAACCACCTTTAACTTGTTAACAATATTAACTATATGTGTTAAACATGCTTGCATTATCTTTAAACACCTTTAACTTGTTAACAATATTAACTATATGTATTAAACATACTTGTATTATCATTAAACACCTTTAATGTATTAACAATATTAACTATATGTGTTAAACATGCTTGCATTATCATTAAACACCTTTAACGTGTTAACAAAAACATATATTTCATAAATAAGTAAATATAAATTATATATATGAATGAGGTAGATCCCCACGACTTGATCAATTGAAAAGTAGCTCGCCTGCAGAAAAAGTGTGAGCACCCCGGTATATGGTCTTTGATGATTTGAATGAGTCCTGTAATGATCACGTCTACAAATTTCTTGCAAGATATAGTACGTTATTGGATGTGCTAAAGCCTTCAAATTTAGTTGACGGAATAATAACGATAATGTTAGTGAAGAATAATGATAAAAAGAAATCTATTATCTCAGGGGGGTTAGTTTAGGTAAAGCAAGGTAATCACGTCGTGTCATTGTTGGTTTTATGAGCGGACGAGCATGTTCAGTAGCACACAATCACAGAGTACTTACAAACAGACACAGTGTGTAGAAAAAAAGGGAGAATGGACGCATTTTGGCTTAAAAACTGACGATAAAGGTGAAGTTATAACACTGAAACGACCACCAGAAGAGGTGCTTTAAGACATGGCTAGCTAGCTAGCGGCTAAAGTCCAGCCCCAGTCGGCAGTGTTTTAGCTACTTCTAAATCACTAATCCTCGCCTCCATGGCGACAAATAAAGTACGTTTCTTACAAGTATCATCCCTGCAGGACGAGGAATAGCTAAATATACTTTACTACACACCGTAGCTCACCGGCGTCAAAATGTAAACAAACGCCATTGGTGGATCTCCACCTGACATCCACTGTAATGATACCAAGTACAGGAGCGTATCTAGTCAATACTACTATGATTACGTAGATATTTTTTGGCATCACAACATTTTAATTCCTTTTTTTTAAAATGTATATTATGTTTATAAACTCAGGAAATATGTCCCTGGACACATGAGGACTTTGAATACGACCAATGTATGATCCTGTAACGACTTGGTATCGGATTGATACCCAAATTTGTGCTATCATCCAAAACCAATGTAATGCATCCAAACAACAGAAGAATAAGTGGTTATTACATTTTAACAAAAATGTAGATAGAACATGTTAAAAGAGAAAGTAAGCAGATATAAACAGTAAATGAACCAGTAGATTAATAATTCATTTTCTACCACTTGTCCTCAATAATTTTGACAAAATAATAGAATGATAAATGACACAATATGTTACTGCATATGTCAGCAGACGAATTAGGAGCCTTTGTTTGCTTACTTGCTACTAAAAGACAAGTTGTCTTGTATGTTCACTATTCTATTTAAGGACAAACTTTCAATAAGAAACATATGTTTAATGTACCGTAATATTTTTTGCAATTTAATACAATTTTTTGTGGTCCCCTTTATTTAGAAAAGTACCGAAAAGTATCGAAATCATTTTTATCGGGACAACACTAATACATATACATACATATATATATATATAATTCTTTTATATGTTTATCTTTTTTTAATTAATTTTGGAAAATTATGAATCGGAATGAAGAATCGCGATTCAGATGTGAATACATTTTTTTGTGCACCCCTATTAATTCATCGAATTTATTATGTTGCCTATTACACAAAGCTAAACTGTGGATGTGTTGTTCTGATAGTTTACCATATATTGACCTACTCTTTTACTGGTTTTAGTGTCTTTATTGTACAAAATGTAACAAATCTTTATATATTTTAAGTGAGTAGTTTGGACCCCCCTGATCCATCCTATCATATGTACTCACTAGATCAGGGGTCACCAACCTTTTTGAAACCAAGAGCTTCTTCTTGGGTACTGATTAATGCGAAGGGCTACCAGTTTCCATCCATCCATTTTCTACCACTTATTCCCTTTGGGGTCGCTGGAGCCTATCTCAGCTACAATCGGGCGGAAGGCGGGGTACACACTAGACAAGTCGCCACCTCATCGCAGGGGCTACCAGTTTGATACACATTTAAATAAATTGCCAGAAATAGCAAATTTGCTCAATTTACCTTTAACTCTGTTATTATTAATAATTAATGATATTTATCTTTGTGGAAACACTGATCATCTTAATGATTTCTCACAATAAATATATATAGAAACAGATAAATATCAATATGCAACACTTTATTTTTAAATTTTCTCTAAGTGCACATTTTTCAAATTGAACATTTTCAAATGATCACTTCTAAGACAGTCTTGTGAAATCACAATATCCCATTTTAACTAGCTAGCCACTAACATTTTTTAACAAATCATGAATTACTTTGCACCATGTTTGTACAAATAATAACAAAAGTCAACTCTCAAATTTTTTAAATAAATCATGTCACACTTTGAACTGGACACCAAATCTGTTATCTGTTTTTTTGTCAGTTAGTGAAGACCAAGTCTTTAAAATATTTTCTTGGATTTTCAAATTCTATTTGAGTTTTGTCTCTCTTAGAATTAAAAATGTCGAGCAAAGCGAGACCAGCTTGCTAGTAAATAAATACAATTTAAAAAATAGAGGCAGCTCACTGGTAAGTGCTACTATTTGAGCTATTTTTAGAACAGGCCAGCAGGCTACTCATCTGGTCCTTACGGGCTACCTGGTGCCCGCGGGCACCGCGTTGGTGACCCCTGCACTAGATACTTCATTCGCTATACTAGGACAATATAATGAGATCCAACGCAAGAGTTATATGAATAATGATGCCTTCACAAAGATATGTATTGATGCTCATATTGGATATTGGGTGTGTAATGGGCTGTGGTGACACATCCAAACCACTAGGTTTTGACCTTTAGGTCTCAATGCTTCAGTGGCATACGCATATCATGACTTAAAGGCAGAAACATCTGGTCACAAGAGCGATTCAAAGGTTGGACACATCTGTAGACGGGACTCATCCAGCAGAGTTCGTTCCTCCCGCGGGCCAATCCCGGCTTTTAAATGTACTGTTCTGAGTCGGTGCCTGTGTGAGCTTCTTTGCCCCAGGACCCCAATCTTGAGTTTACAGCCGAGCCACTAAAAGACATTGATCCTCTCTGTAGTTAGATAAACAACACTGAGACTTCCCATTATGCTTTCTTCTGGTAGGAACAAGCCCTGCAGTGGTGATCTTGCGCTAAGATAAAGCTTGTTTGTGAGTTGTATTACCGTGCAAACACTTACGGGCTCATCATTGACTCATCATCCACTTTGTCAGGATGCTTTCCAATGAATGCGTGTAAAGTTATTTAGGTATTTACTCTTAACAACGATTATCAATCCATCTGCTCACACTTTCTAAAGCTGTCTGAAAACTTAACGCACTATGCCAGGGTTGTCTCAGGTCAAACTGAAGGGCACATGCTTCAATTCTGCACTCTACCCATCGCAATCTTAAATATATTTTAATTACCGTATTTTTCGGACTATAAGTCGCAGTTTTTTTCATAGTTTGGTTTGGGTGCGACTTATACTCAGGAGCGACTTATGTGTGAAATTATTAACACATTACTGTAAAATATCAATTAATATTATTTAGCTCATTCACGTAAGAGACTAGACGTATAAGATTTCATGGGATTTAGCGATTAGGAGTGACAGATTGTTTGGTAAACGTATAGCATGTTCTATATGTTATAGTTATTTGAATGACTCTTACCATAATATGTTACGTTAACATACCAGGTTCTCAGTTGGTTATTTATGCCTCATATAACGTACACTTATTCAGCCTGTTGTTCACTATTCTTTATTTATTTTAAATTGCCTTTCAAATGTCTATTCTTGCTGTTGGGTTTTATCAAATAAATTTCCCCCAAAAATGCGACTTATACTCCAGTGCGACTTATATATGTTTTTTTCCTTCTTTATTATGCATTTTCGGCCGGTGCGACTTATACTCCGGAGTGACTTATACTCTGAAAAATGCAGTAAGCTTTTCAAGAGTACTCTTCAATGGTAAAATCAAGACAGGCCTCGTTATGTTTGAGAACCACTGTTCTAAAGGATGCAAACTATGAGGTGTTTTTGTCTTTTTTTTTTTTTTAAATGCACTATGTAAAGTTGTTTATGAGTGTGTTTACTATATGTACCTTGTTTGCAATATTATTGCAAATACTTTGAAAATATGCAGTTAGGTAAAACGTTTAAAAACGTGCCTGCATAACATTTTGACTACAAACTTGCATTTATGTCCAAATATTGGGGTATTTTCTTAAGCAAATTTCAAATATAGAAGCGGGTAATAACCTGTGATTAACCATGATTAATCTAATCTAAAAAAAATAATCAATTGACAGCCCTAGTTCTTACTATGAAATGATTTATTAATATTAATGTTACTTTGCGAAAATGTGTTTACTGCAGTCGTGTCCGGTACCAAAAAAACGAAGGACAACTGTATCTATTTCTCTTCTGCGCTCTACCTGTCCTAATATTTAACTAGTCTTCTACATGTCACGTGGGGGTCGCAGCCTGCTGCGGGGTCGTTCTTCCATCGCAAAAGACGGCGACAGCGTGAAGGTAGGCTTGGATTTATTAACATAAATAATCCTTGGATTTATTAACATAAATAATCCAAATTACCACAAACGCAAACAATACAAGAAAAAAAGGCAAGCGTGCCTAAAACACAAAAAGTTACTCTTTAACAGAAACTAGGGCATGGACATGGAAACTTACTTGGTCAGAATCAGACATAAGCCGGTGTGACATCAAGACAACGAAGGCAGAACGAGTGACTGGCAAAGGCAATTTAAATAATGCCTCTGATTAGCGCTCGGGAAGCAGGTGAGCACTAATCAGAGACAGGTGAACACAATGAGCATACTTGCCAACCCTCCCGGATTTTCCGGGAGACTCCCGAAATTCAGCGCCTCTCCCGAAAACCTCCCGGGACACATTTTCTCCCGAAAATCTCCCGAAATTCAGGCGGAGCTGGAGGCCACGCCCCCTCCAGCTCCATGTGGACCTGAGTCCGCTTTCCCACGATATAAACAGTGTCCCTGCCCAATCACATTATAACTGTAGAATGATGGAGGGCGAGTTCTTGGTTTCTTATGTGGGTTTATTGTTAGGCAGTTTCATTAACGTCCTCCCAGTGCGGTAACAACACACAACAGCAGCAGTCATGTTTTTGTCTACCGTAAAGCAGTTCGTCTGCCGTAAACAGCAATGTTGTGACACTCTTAAACAGGACAATACTGCCATCTATAACATCAATAACATATACGGCTTTTAGAGAGTGCAGTGCACAACTGCGCACACAACAAGAAGACGAAGCAGAAGAACGAGGAAGATACAGCCATGGCGACGCCGACGACGAGTAAGATGAAGAAATACGCTTTGTTGCACCTTTCCTGCCTGAGTCCGGCGATTAGTTGCAAATCTTGCTTTATTGATTGCTTGCACACAGCCAATCCAACACAAAACAAACTAGTCCCCGCCCGCACTCACGCTACCGCTCCCTCTCGTCTCTCGCCCACACACTCACTGACGTCACTCACCTCACATGCTCACCTATTAAAGGGCCACACACACACACATACGCTACTCTCATAACAGCTTGTAAGTTCCAAGCCGCAGCTGCGATTGGACCTGGATAGCCTCCGGGAAGAAGTAGTGGACTACCAAGTGCTTGGCACTGAAGATCTTCCTCAGGAAGCAAAGATTGACCGGTTTTGGGCCATGCTAGGGAGAGATGGAAATTCCAGACTCTAATGCATTTGATGAAAGCACTTTTGTGTGTGCCACACATCAATGCATCATCAGAGAGGGTGTTCAGCATGGTTAGAAAAATAGTGACAGAGAATAGAACAAGGATGGACAATTCAACCCTTAATTCAACAATGAGTAGATGAGTGTTATGTGTGTGTATATGTGTAAATAAATGAACACTGAAATTTATATATGAAATACTTGACTTGGTGAATTCTAGCTGTAAATATACTCCTCCCCTCTTAACCACGCCCCCCTGCCCCGCCCCCGACCACGCCCACCCTACCCCCCTGCCCCCACCTCCCGAAATCGGAGGTCTCAAGGTTGGCAGGTATGCAATGAGTGACAATGACAACCAAAACAAACTCACAGGAGCACAACCAAGAACTAAAGCAGTCCAAAACTAACAGAAAATAACTAATGACACTACACACTTTCCAATAACGCTATTTGTCATGAAGCCAGAAGCCTATGGATTTTTCAGTATGATCCAACTCGATGTTGTAAATCGCTGAAGTTGGTATAAAGCAGGGGTAGGGAACCTATGGCTCTAGAGCCAGATGTGGCTCTTTTGATGACTGCATCTGGCTCTCAGATAAATCTTAGCTGACATTACTTAACAGGATAAGTACTGAATAATTCCGCTTGTAATCACAGTGTTGAAAATAACAAAATATAAAACATTCTCATGCATTTTAATCCATCCATCCGTTTTCTACCGCACCTGTTCAAGAAGTCGCATTAATGGTAAGAAGTATTTTATTTATTATTGGTTAGCTTCAGAATAGCAATGTTATTAAAAAGAATAAGAGACTTATTATACTCTAAAAATGTTGGTCTTACTTAAAAATGCACGCATTTAGTTGTATTCAGTGTTAAAAAAAAATATTATATGGCTCTCACGGAAATACACTTTAAAATATTTGGTTTTCATGGCTCTCTAATCAATCAGCTCCTCCCAGTCCGAGTCCATGGTTCTCGCCCGGAAAAGGGTGGAGTGCCATCTCCGGGTTGGGGAGGAGATCTTGCCCCAAGTGGAGGAGTTCAAGTACCTCAGAGTCTTGTTCACGAGTGAGGGAAGAGTGGATCGTGAGATCGACAGGCGGATCGGTGCGGCGTCTTCAGTAATGCGGACGCTGTATCGATCCGTTGTGGTGAAGAAGGAGCTGAACCGGAAGGCAAAGCTCTCAATTTACCGGTCGATCTACGTTCCCATCCTCACCTATGGTCATGAGCTTTGGGTTATGACCGGAAGGACAAGATCACGGGTACAAGCGGCCGAAATGAGTTTCTTCCGCCGGGTGGCGGGGCTCTCCCTTAGAGATAGGGTGAGAAGCTCTGCCATCCGGGGGGAGCTCAAAGTAAAGCCGCTGCTCCTCCACATGGAGAGGAGCCAGATGAGGTGGTTCGGGCATCTGGTCAGGATGCCACCCGAACGCCTCCCTAGGGAGGTGTTTAGGGCACGGTAGGAGGCCGCGGGGAAGACCCAGGACACGTTGGGAAGACTATGTCTCCCGGCTGGCCTGGGAACGCCTCGAGGTCCCACAGGAAGAGCTGGACGAAGTGGCTGGGGAGAGGGAAGTCTGGGCTTCCCTGCTTAGGCTGCTGCCCCCGCGACCCGACCTCGGATAAACGGAAGAAGATGGATGGATGGATAAACTCTCTAAGCCAAAAAGGTTCCCGACCCCTGGTATACATGTTTGTATTCGGCCCTTTATATTATTATTATTATTTAGTATTATTGCTCAACTTTAATAGCAGAAGTCCTTGTTCTGTGCTCCATTCCTCACAATATTCCAGATTAGGATTGTTGTTCCAGCCTGTTGATTTTTAGCAAGCCGTAGCTAACTACGGCTTCCTCTGCTCATTCCTATCGCCTCACATGTAAATGAAGCGTGTGACCAAATGACTGCACAGCTTGATCTGGCAGGTTTACATAACATTGGAGCGGAGACGAGTTCCTGCGGCCAAGCGACAGCGAGGTTCCGGCTTGGCCTCGGTCCTGGTTCTGGAGCTCTTTAGCCAACGGCTGTGAATGGCGCCGCATCGCGACAAACGGAGTGGAAGCGCCTCACATGGCATTGGACAATTGAAGGCAAGCGAGGGAGCCCACGCACCAGCCTGCTTGCTGCCTACACACACACACACACACACACACACACACACACACTGAATTACATTCACAAAGACGCTTATGTGCCACTCTATTCAAACCGCCCGCTGACTATATTCAACACTGCAATGAATGTATTTATAAGTTGCATCCGAGCTTGCTGCAAAGGCGTACGAGCTTGCTACACACACACACACACACACACACACACACACACACACACACACACACACCAACCCACTTGACTTTTTCCATCTTTCCCTCGCCTACACGCACTCACACACGTTTGTAAGCGCCAAAAGAGAGTATTCCCAGATGGATACTACCAGAGCGGGAATTATGTAACAATTTCAGTCTCCAAACTTGAGCTGCGCATGGATGCGTGCACGTTTGTCATCTTCAAGGCATTTTTGGATTCACTGCATACACTCGCTTGACTCATTATGTACGGATAAAAGGCAACACGCATGGTCCGGAATTGCAGTCAGAAAACCTCCGCTAAGGCCGACTAATCCCATTAAGGAGCAACTGTACACTTTTATAAACCTCCCGCATAAGCGGGAATGTTGTCACTTAAGTCACTAGAAGGCAGTACACTGCAAAAAAGCTGAAAAAAATAACAATAAAAAATACTTGATTTTAGGAAAACAAACTTAAAACTAGTGATATATGTCCATGCAGTTAGTTCATTTGACTTGATACAACATCCTAAATTAAAATGTGTATATCTAGAAATTAGCAGGATTTTTAAGATAGAAATAAGCGTATTATTCTGAAAACAAGCAATATTCCACTTGCAATTATTGAATCAAGCATCAAAATATTTAAACATTTTAACAATATTTATAATTATCCCATCACGTTGGCTCCAATGACACTGGGATGAGACAGTTAGAGATTACAAAGAGAAACATAGCCAGGACTTGTGATCTCGCTAGAAAGATGTCCAGGCATCGAGTAATTGTCTCTGGCCCCCTGCCTGCGAGAGGCAATGATGAGAGATATAGCAGATTAGTCTCGCTTAACAAGTGGCTGGCTAGCTTCTCTAGACAACGGGGACTAAGGTTTATTGATAATTGGCCCTCTGTCTGGGGCAAACCAGGCTTGCTGATGAGAGACGGCCCTCACCCTAACCAGGAAGGCGCCATCATCCTGTCTAAAAACATAGACTACTGTTTAAATCACATTTGACTAACTACACTAGAGCAAGCCCGGTCACAGGCAATTACAGAGCCTGCTAGTCCGGGTGAGGAGTCAGTTAAGCTAGAACTAGCCAGCGCCAGGCTGGATAATCCCTGCACACATAGCAATTCTCTTAGAATAATACACAACTCACAATGTTTTTTCTGTGGTGACTGTGTCAAAGGTAGACATGCATTTTACTGAGGTGGCAAATTATGATGCGTTCAGTTTATCGCAGCACCAAGCAAACAATCTGAAAATTCCCGTCATATCAATTCCTACATATGGTCGAAATTATTTAAAGTGCACTACGCATAATAAACGCAACATTATTAATATTGCTACTATGGATAATTTCTACAAAAACTCCTCAAAATAGCCCACTACCTATAATATGGGCTTTTTAAACATAAGATCATTGTCTTCCAAAACGTTATTAGTTAATGAGGTCATTAGAGACAACAATCTTAACGTCATCGGTCTCAGCAAAACCTGGCTCAAACCAGACGATTTTTTTTCGCTGAATGAGGCATCTCCTCCTAACTATACGAATGCGCATATTGCCCGTCCCCTTAAAAGGGGTTGGGGTCGCACTAATATACAATGTAAACTTTAACCTTACCCCTAACCTAAATAATAAATATAAATCGTTTGAGGTGCTTACTATGAGGTCTGTCACACCGCTGCCTCTCTACCTGGCTGTTATCTACTGCCCCCCAGGGCCTTATTCAGACTTTATCAGTGAATTATCAGAGTTTGTTGCTGATCTAGTGACGCACGCCGACAATGTAATCATTATGGGACCATCGGACCCTCCATGCGTGGCGCTCCAGACTATAATTGATAGCTGTGGTCTTACACAAATAATAAATGAACCCATGCATCGCAACGGTAATACGATAGATCTAGTGCTTGTCAGGGGCGTCACCACCTCCAAAGTTATGATACTCCCGTATACTAAAGTAATGTCCGATCATTACCTTATAAAATTCGAAGTTCTGACTCATTGTCAACAAGCTAATAATAATAACTGCTATAGCAGCCGCAACATTAATACTGCCACAACGATGATTCTTGCTGGCCTACTACCTTCGGTAATGGCACCAGATCAACTGGACCATGCAGCCCATTTTTCTTCAAGTGCCTCCTTATTGTGCATCTTGAAACAGCCACACCACAATTTTTCAGAGAGTCCTATATTTCAGCTGAAGTTATTTGTGGATTTTTCTTTGCATCTCAAACAATTTTCCTGTTAGTTGTGGCTGAAATCTTTGCAGGT
Source organism: Nerophis lumbriciformis (assembly GCF_033978685.3). Classification (NCBI taxonomy): domain Eukaryota; kingdom Metazoa; phylum Chordata; class Actinopteri; order Syngnathiformes; family Syngnathidae; genus Nerophis; species Nerophis lumbriciformis. The sequence goes on from NC_084552.2 coordinate 58,795,521, forward strand.
CTACCTGAATCCCTCATTTTCCACTTCTTAATCAGCGTTTGAACACTGCTGATTGGCATTCTCAATTCCTTGGATATCTTTTTATACCCTTTTCCTGTTTTATGCAGTTCAATTACCTTTTCTCGCAGATCCTTTGACAATTATTTTGCCTTCCCCATGACTCAGAATCCAGAAACATCTGTGCAGCACTGGATGAAAGATGCAATGGTCTGTCAGAAGCCCAGAAACTCACTGACCTTTTATACACACACATTCATTACTAACAAACATGTCACAGGTGAGGATTGGAACCTTGATTAGCCATTCAAACATGTTTGTGTCAACTTTTGTGCATGTTATCAGATCAAAGTCACTGGGGTATGTAAACTTTTGATCAGGGTCATTTGGGTACTTTCTTTTGTCATTTTGATTTAAAAAGAGTAAACAGTTGTTTGCCAATAAAAAGCTTCACACAACCATTAAAGGGGAACATTATCACCAGACCTATGTAAGCGTCAATATATACCTTGATGTTGCAGAAAAAAGACCACATATTTTTTTAACCGATTTCCGAACTCTAAATGGGTGAATTTTGGCGAATTAAACACTTTTCTATTATTCGCTCTCGTGACGTCACATCGGGAAGCAATCCGCCATTTTCTCAAACACCGAGTCAAATCAGCTCTGTTATTTTCCGTTTTTTCGACTGTTTTCCGTACCTTGGAGACATCATGCCTCGTCGGTGTGTTGTCGGAGGGTGTAACAACACGAACAGGGACGGATTCAAGTTGCACCAGTGGCCCAAAGATGCGAAAGTGGCAAGAAATTGAACGTTTGTTCCGCACACTTTACCGACGAAAGCTATGCTACGACAGAGATGGCAAGAATGTGTGGATATCCTGCGACACTCAAAGCAGATGCATTTCCAACGATAAAGTCAAAAAAATCTGCCGCCAGACCCCCATTGAATCTGCCGGAGTGTGTGAGCAATTCAGGGACAAAGGACCTCGGTAGCACGGCAAGAAATGGCGGCAGTTTGTTCCCGCAGACGAGCGAGCTAAACCCCCTGGATGTCTTGGCTCACACTGTCCCCAAGATGATCAAGAGAAGAATATCGACCCTAGCTTCCCTGGCCTGCTGACATCAACTCCAAAACTGGACAGATCGGTTTTAAGGAAAAGAGAGCGGATGAGGGTATGTCTACAGAATATATTAATTGATGAAAATTGGGCTGTCTGCACTCTCAAAGTGCATGTTGTTGCCAAATGTATTTCATATGCTGTAAACCTAGTTCATAGTTGTTAGTTTCCTTTAATGCCAAACAAACACATACCAATCGTTGGTTAGAAGGCGATCGCCGAATTCGTCCTCGCTTTCTCCCGTGTCGCTGGCTGTCGTGTCGTTTTCGTCGGTTTCGCTTGCATACGGTTCAAACCGATATGGCTCAATAGCTTCAGTTTCTTCTTCAATTTCGTTTTGGCTACCTGCCTCCACACTACAACCATCCGTTTCAATACATGCGTAATCTGTTGAATCGCTTAAGCTGCTGAAATCCGAGTCTGAATCCGAGCTAATGTCGCTATATCTTGCTGTTCTATGCGCCATGTTTGTTTGTGTTGGCATCACTATGTGACGTCACAGGAAAATGGACGGGTGTATATAACGATGGTTAAAATCAGGCACTTTGAAGCTTTTTTTAGGGATATTGCGTGATGGGTAAAATTTTGAAAAAAACTTCGAAAAATAAAACAAGCCACTGGGAACTGATTTTTAATGGTTTTAACCCTTCTGAAATTGTGATAATGTTCCCCTTTAAGCATGAGTGGAAGAAAGTTTTTTGTCTTATCATTCATATTCTCTGAAGAATGGCCAAGAAATCATAAATTCTCCCAGGGTATGTAAACTTATGAGCACAACTGTATATATATATATATATATATATATATATATATATACAGTATAACCTATTTCCAAACATGTAAAAAATGAACCATACTATTCAAACTTCCATATTTGCACGGAGGTCGAACAGTTTGCAAACAAAAAGCAGAATTTGCGTTTCGTTCGAGTCCCCGATTGCAGTGGCCTACTTGAAGGTTGCGTGCCGTTTCATCAAATATACAAAAAAAGAAACTGAAAGAGTGATGGAACACTGACAATATTAGGTCATATATTGATCGTGCAAGGAGGTTTTTATAGCCTTGCAACCACCCCGCCATGAAATAAATTGCTCCCAATACAAAAAAAATACCAGATGGAGACCAAACGGATCTCTGTATTGGTTGAACTAGTTGCATTTGAACTTTCACCCCGTCAAGGATGTGGTTGCACAACTTTAAAAAAACCCAAAAAAACCGAGTAGTTGGAGTGTTAACTTCGTTCATGTCGCCTCATCTCCCGCCAAATCGGAAAACTCTTTGCCCCCTGAGGCCCCCGCAGAATGCTACCATTTATTGACAAGCCGGGGGGAAAGCGGTCGGAGGTTGCAGGGCAGGAGGGTAACTGGGAGCAGATGTCATTTTTACCACACACACACACACACACACACACACACACACACACACACACACACACACACACACACACACACACACACACACACACACACACACACACACACAGAGAGTGCCCACACGAGCCTAATCCTTGGGTCCCAATGGCGCCCTTCCCCTGCAAACCCATGCTCCCCTAAATTCCTGCCATCACCAATCACACATTCCGAGGCCCTCTCCTTGCACCCCCCCCCCACTCGCCATGCTCGGGGTTGAAACAACGGGCCTCAGTATGGCCCGCTGGCGTCACCTTGCTCCTCTACCGGACACTGGCTCGTCTGTTTGGGTGAAGCGGAACCACCCCCAACTAGGAGACACCGTTCAAATCCTTGTTTTTGCACCTTTTTTGTGTGTTTGTTTTCTTTTGTTTCGTAACACGTTTTGCACACACACCTGTGGTAGAACAATGTGTGCGTTGTGGAGTATTTTGTTGTTGTTGTGAAATCCCCCACCTGGCCACATCACACGGAAAGGGGACACAATAGCCGTGTTGTGTTGGTACTTGCTTCGGAGGGAAAGACAGAGATGTGCCACCCTCTTGTCTCACCCGTCCAGGTGTTTTAGTGATTTAAAAAAAAATAAAAAAAATGCAAATGATATCCAAAACTGCTTTAAAATGCTTTACCTATATACGCAAGGTTTTACGGACATGGTTGTTTCTTTGCATTAACCTGCTAAGTTGAAATAAAACTGAGCAGTGTTTCACAAAGGACTGCAATGTATTTGTGGCAGTGGGCATCGTCCAATTTGCACAATTGGCCACAACACGTGCTATAAAAAAAAAAAAACACAAATAAAATGAAATATAATATTATGCCTTTTTTGTGCTCTGTTTCATTTTTGCTGGGTTGTTTTTGTTCTTCTATTTGTACAATTTGCCACACGAAAAACGAGCCGTGGTTTGCAAATGCACTTTGGAGACATGGAATCAGTATTTCACCGGGAAGGCGAAATGTTACCAAAAGACCGAAGAGTGTATTCCTAGTCAGGGGCCGGGCTGCACGCTTGTAGGGGTGCTCTGCACGCTGCGACACCTCACCTTCCACGGCAACCTTTAGGGCTGCCCTCAAAAAATGTCTCAGTCATACAAATGTTAAAAATGAGTCATATATTATTATCGTTATTTTGTATTATTTTTCAACGCTTAAATTACTAGTTAAATTTCAGGTCTATATGTCGATATCAAGGAAAAATATCTATTATATAATTTTTTGTATGCCCTTTTTGTCAAAGAAAACCTTGTTTTATGACAAGCACACAAAATATGAAAAATGTTACGGCCCAAATATTTCTAAGATCAAAAACTGATGAGAGCTGAGCCTTGAATAGGTTAAAGGGGAACATTATCACAATTTCAGAAGGGTTAAAACCATTAAAAATCAGTTCCCAGTGGCTTATTTTATTTTTTGAAGTTTTTTTCAAAATTTTATTCATCATGCAATATCCCTAAAAAAAAGCTTCAAAGTGCCTGATTTTAACCATCGTTATATACACCCGTCCATTTTCCTGTGACGTCACACAGTGATGCCGATACAAACAAACATGGCGGTTAGAACAGCAAGCTATAGCGACATTAGCTCGGATTCAGACTCGGATTTCAGCGGCTTAAGCGATTCAACAGATTACGAACGTATTGAAACGGATGGTTGTAGTGTGGAGGCAGGTAGCGAAAACGAAATTGAAGAAGAAACTGAAGCTATTGAGCCATATCGGTTTGAACCGTATGCAAGCGAAACCGACGAAAACGACACGACAGCCGGCGACACGGGAGAAAGCGAGGACGAATTCGGCGATCGCCTTCTAACCAACGATTGGTATGTGTTTGTTTGGCATTAAAGGAAACTAACAACTATGAACTAGGTTTACAGCATATGAAATACATTTGGCAACAACATGCACTTTGAGAGTGCAGACAGCCCAATTTTCATCAATTAATATATTCTGTAGACATACCCTCATCCGCTATCTTTTCCTGAAAGCTGATCTGTCCAGTCCAGTTGGAAATGCATCTGCTTTGAGTGTCGCAGGATATCCACACATTCTTGCCATCTCTGTCGTAGCATAGCTTTCGTCGGTAAAGTGTGCGGAACAAACGTCCAATTTCTTGCCACTTTGGCATCTTTGGGCCACTGGTGCAACTTGAATCCGTCCCTGTTGGTGTTGTTACACCCTCCGACAACACACCGACGAGGCATGATGTCTCCAAGGTACGGAAAACAGTCGAAAAAATGGAAAATAACAGAGCTGATTTGACTAGGTGTTTGTAATGTGTTTGAGAAAATGGCGGATTGCTTCCCGATGTGACGTCACGTTGTGACGTCATCGCTCCGAGAGCGAATAATAGAAAGGCGTTTAATTCGCCAAAATTCACCCATTTAGAGTTCGGAAATCGGTTAAAAAAATATATAGTCTTTTTTCTGCAACATCAAGGTATATATTGACGCTTACATAGGTCTGGTGATAATGTTCCCCTTTAAACTTCAGGTCTATATGTCGATATCAAGGAAAAATATATATTATATCATTTTTTGTATGCCCTTTTTGTCAAAGAAAACCTTGTTTTATGACAAGCACACAAAATATGAAAAATGTTACGGCCCAAATATTTCTAAGATCAAAAACTGATGTGAGGTAATGAGAGCAGAGCCTTGAATAGGTTAATAATTCAAAATGCCATTGATTTCAATTCATTATTATTTTTTGAGCAATGGGTTTTGTAGTTTTTTTTAAATCCCACTAAAATTCTCGGCGATCCAAAAGCACTCCACTCATAAAAGTGTTAAAAACAAATCACATATATAATTTTTTTTGTACTTTCAACTCTTACTGTAAATCTCTAGAACAGTGGTTCTTAACCTTGTTAGAGGTACCGAACCCCACCAATTTCATATGCCCATTCACCGAACCCTTATTCAGTGAAAAATAAAATGTTTTTTTTTTTTTCAAATTCAAGACAAAGTTATATGTTTTTTTTACTGGTGCACAAAATGAACCATGCATGAACATCACCTTGTTCAAAGAACAAAACAACACAGTGCATAAACTCACAACAAATTACACACATGCAAATCAGATGGAAAATTAGAGGGAACATCGTTTGGGGGTATTCATAATACGCCGAACCCCTGAGGCCGACTCACCGAACCCCTAGGGCAGGGGTCGGCAACCCAAAATGTTGAAAGAGCCATATTGGACCAAAAATACAAAAACAAATCTGTCTGGAGCCACAAAAAATTAAAAGCCATATTACATACAGATAGTGTGTCATGAGATATAAATTGAATTAAGAGGACTTAAAGGAAACTAAATGAGCTCAAATATAGCTACAAATGAGGCATAATGATGCAATGTGTACATATAGCTAGTCTAAATAGCATGTTAGCATCGATTAGCTTGCAGTCATGCAGTGACCAAATATGTCTGATTAGCACTCCACACAAGTCAATAACATCAACAAAACTCACCTTTGTGCATTCGCGCACAACGTTAAAAGTGTGGTGGACAAAATGAGAAAGAAAAAGAAGTGGCATAAAACACGTCCTAGAAAGTCGGAGAAAGTTATACATGTAAATAAACTACGGTGAGTTCAAGGACCGCCAAAATTAGTAGGACAAAACGGCGCTCCCCAAATACTTGAATCAGTGAAGCATGTTTAATATAAACAGTGTGCTTTATAACAATTAGGGAGGTTTGTGTCATGTTTTTCCTCCTACAGAAACCATATTAACTCAAAATATATATTTTTTTCCCCTCATCTTTTTCCATTTTTCATACATTTTTGAAAAAGCTGCAGAGAGCCACCGGGGTGGCGCTAAAGAGGCTCTAGAGCCGCGGGTTGCCGACCCCCGCCCTAGGGTTTGATCGAACCCAGGTTAAGAACCACTGCTCTAGAACAACTCCAGATCTATCCGTCAATTATACATTTATCATTTTCTTAAGTTGTTGTTTTTTTCTTTGTATTATGCCCTTTTTGTCAAAGAAAACGTTGTTTTTGTATATGGCAAACACACAAAATATGCAATATTTTCCCCCCCAAAAATATTTTATGTGAAGTAATAACAGCCTTAAATAGGTCAATAATTCACAACAACATTGATTTGAGCAAAGACAGTTTAAAACAAATCCCACAAAAATTATTGGCAATCCAAAAGGGCCTTACTCATAAAAGTGTTCAAAATAAGTCAGATTTATTTCTTTTTTTTTTAACTTTCAACACTTAAGTCTCTAGAACTATCCGTCGATTATACATTTGTATTGTTTTTATGTTGTTTTTTTAATTGTGTTTTATGCCCTTTTTGTCAAAGAACATGTTGGGTTTTCACACTCAGCTGCGAACCGGGATGAGAATCAGCACCTCCAAGTCCGAGTCCATGGTTCTCGCCCGGAAAAGGGTGGAGTGCCATCTCCGGGTTGGGGAGGAGACCCTGCCCCAAGTGGAGGAGTTCAAGTACCTCGGAGTCTTGTTCACGAGTGAGGGAAGAGTGGATCGTGAGATCGACAGGCGGATCGGTGCGGCGTCTTCAGTAATGCGGACGCTGTATTGATCCGTTGTGGTGAAGAAGGAGCTGAGCCGGAAGGCAAAGCTCTCGATTTACCGTTTGATCTACGTTCCCATCCTCACCTATGGTCATGAGCTTTGGGTTATGACTGAAAGGACAAGATCACGGGTACAAGCGGCCGAAATGAGTTTCCTCCGCCGGGTGGCGGGGCTCTCCCTTAGAGATAGGGTGAGAAGCTCTGTTATCCGGGGGGAGCTCAAAGTAAAGCCGCTGCTCCTCCACATCGAGAGGAGCCAGATGAGGTGGTTCGGGCATCTGGTCAGGATGCCACCCGAATGCCTCCCTAGGGAGGTGTTTAGGGCATGTCCGACCGGTAGGAGGCCAAGGGGAAGACCCAGGACACGTTGGGAAGACTATATTGGCCTGGGAACGCTTCGGGATCCCCCGGGAAGAGCTGGAAAAAGTGACTGGGGAGAGGGAAGTCTGGGCTTCCCTGCTTAGGCTGCTGCCCCCGCGACCCGACCTCAGATAAGCGGAAGAAGATGGATGGATGGATGGACGGACGTTGGTTTTTTTTATATGGCAAATCACAAAATATGCAATAGTAACACATTTGATGTGAAGTAATTGGATAATTAATAAAAAAATAATGTAATTTATTATTTCAACATCAACGTTGCAACTTTTTCTCGTTACTTTTCACCTGTTTGCTATTTTGGTCAGCTTTTCCATTTTTTTATGGGTTGTTTTTTTTTAGTGGTATTTTTAGAATGTGCCGTAGGCCACAAATGGCCCCCTGGCTGCACTTTGAACACCCCTTCTGTAAATGGCACTGTGAAAGTAATGCAATTTTACAGCCAAACATTTGCTGTGAATTTACAATGGTATTTTTTTTTTTACAGTGAGAGAGATCTGAATACTCAACCAAATATGGCCACAAAATCCCAAAGTAGGCAACACTGATTCCTCCTGCTGTCTTTTTTTTATTCTTTGGCACACCAGGTTATGAGTGTTGTTAAGCTTAGAGGTGACAGAGCTTTCGCCGCTGCTGCTCCCAAGCTCTGGAACGACCTACCTCTGAGTATTAGACAAGCATCCTCTCTTCCTGTTTTTAAATCTCTCTTAAAAACATACTTTTATTCCATGGCTTTTAACACTGAGTGATATCCATCCTGCAATGGCGCCCCATAATACACATGCTGTGAACCTGTTTTTATGTTTTTTTAATTTATTCTATTTTATTTATTTATTTTTTTATCGTGTTTTGTTTGTGTTGTGTTTGCTTGGTACTCGTATTATCTTTTAACCTGCCCATTGTACAGCACTTTGGCTACCCCTGTGGTAAATTTTAAATGTGCTTTATAAATAAAGTTGATTTGATTTAACAAGCATACAGCCTTTTAATCTATTTGTAACGGTACCAGGGGCGCCGCTAGGGATTTTGGGTCCCATGAAAAGAATCTTTACAAGGCCCCCAACACAGTGTCATTATTTTTTCTGTATTATAATTTCATCATCATTAGGGGCCTCTCTGGGCCCCCCTCCATCATGGGCCCCTAGAATCCGTCTCCTTTACCCCCCCCTTTTCGGCGCCCCTGAACGGTACACATCTATTCATCAAATCAAATCAAATCAACTTTATTTATAAAGCACATTTAAAATTGACCACAGGGGTAGCCAAAGTGCTGTACAATGAACAGGTTAAAAGATAAAACGAGTACCGAGCAAACACAACACAACACAAACAGAACACGATAAAAAATAAATAATTAAAATAGAATGAATAAAAACATAAAAACAGGATCACAGCAGGTGTATTATGGGGCGCCATTGCAGGATGGATATCACTCAGTGTTAAAAGCCATGGAATAAAAGTATGTTTTTAAGAGAGATTTAAAAACAGGAAGAGAGGAGGCTTGTCTAACACTCAGGGGTAGGTCGTTCCAGAGCTTGGGAGCAGCAACGGCGAAAGCTCTGTCACCTCTAAGCTTCAGCCTTGTGTCAGGGACCGTCAACAGCAGCTGATCGGCTGATCTTAAGGATCGGGTGGGGCAGTAAGGCTGAAGGAGGTCGGAGAGATAGGTTGGCGCGAGGTTGTTTAGACATTTAAAAACAAATAAAAGGAGTTTAAAATGTATTCGGTAACGCACAGGGAGCCAGTGAAGGGACGCTAAAATAGGGGTGATGTGCTCACGTCTGTATTCATGGCGGGCCGCCACAGATAAATAATGTATGTGTAGCACTGCTGACATCCAGCCCAACAGGTGACTGATTAATTACGACAACTTTTACAAACATCTAATCTGTAAAAGATTGGGAGGACCCTTGTGTCCCCTAATAGATACAATACAAAGTGTCTGTAGTTATCCTCAGATGTTACCAACAGCTGTGGAAAAGACATGAAAGACAAGAGAGACTGAAGTAAAAATAGTCGCCGGTTTCGCACTAACACGCGTGTCCATCTGGCGTCCGAACGTCTGGCAACACGGGTGCCTAAAAAGCAGAGGAGTGATGCGGCTTCTTCTCGTGATGCCACAATGCCGCCATGTCCCAATCCCCTGATGAAAGCGGCCGCATGTTGCTGATGCTCAAAGGTCCTTTCAGCCAAGCGACAAAGCCCCGCCCAGTAGCCGATAACAATGGACGCCAACGCGATTAACCAAACAAATTCCGCCGGTGGCACAAAACGCGTCTGTCAATGCACGTGGGCATTCCCGGCATGCCTCCCTGTTTACGTGCTGCAGGGGGGCTGGGGGTTCAGAGGGGTTCACACGTGTGACTGAGGGCAAACGCGTCGGATGGACGCTGCCAACCGGCGACCTTAGTGAACTCTGCAACGGGGCGGTTGGACAAACTGTAAGCGAGGAATCTACATGGGGGGGGCCCCCAATTGCCACAGTTGGCTTTTGTTTTAGAGGGGCACCGTAGTTTACAGGAAGTGACCATGGTGCTGCGAGAGAAAACATCCACATCAAGAAACATTTATGTCAATGTAACACTCCAACTGGAGACATTTCACCCTCCTAAACATTAGGGGGCAGCATACTAGGACGAGCCCACATCATGAGCTCACGACACAAAACTCAAACATTAAAGGGGAACATTATCACAATTTCAGAATTGTTAAAACCATTAAAAATCAGTTCACAGTGGCTTATTATATTTTTCGAAGTTTTTTTCAAAATTTTACCCATCACGCAATATCCCTAAAAAAAGCTTCAAAGTGCCTGATTTTAACCATCGTTATAAACACCCGTCCATTTTCACCCCCTGGGAGGTGAGGGGAGCAGTGAGCAGCAGTGGCTGCGCACGGGAATCATTTTGGTGATTTAACCCCCAATTACAACATTTTGATGCTGAGTGCCAAGCAGGGAGGTAATGGGTCCCATTTTTATAGTCTTTGGTATGACTCGGCCGGGGTTTGAACTCACAACCTACCGATCTCAGGGCGGACACTCTAACCACTAGGCCACTGAGCACTAGCTAGCTTACTGGTCGCCTGTGTTTGCTCTCCGAGCCACAACGTTGACGGCTTTCTGCGTTGCTGCTTATCATATTTGGATGATTATAATCCCAACACTGTTAGTTCCGAACCAGTTGTAGTTCTAGAGCATTTATTAGTAGCCAGCGAGAAAATATATTTTTGACATCACGATGTAAACAGAGGTCACAACACCAGAAGATAGCGTTGCCAACGTTTTCTGAGTTCTTTGCATGCATGTTACTGTATATAATTTTACATGACATTTTCAATTATAATAATGTGAGTAAATCATTAAATTGGACATGTAAGTGTTAAAAAGCCAAAAAAAGAAGTTGGTAGAGGAGAATAAATATTAAGGTAAAATATAGTGTAGAAATGCACCCAATTGCAGGAAATGTATTCTTGATTTTCAAAATTTGGCAGCACTTTGTGTACCAGGAGATAGAAATGTTCCTCTTTTTTTGTCAATTTTCCTCTTTTTTCCCCTCAAAGGCTCACATGCCAGCACTTAAAATATTCTCAACAAAATACATTGTACAATAAGCAGTAATAATTGAAATATAGAGCAAAAGATATAACGTAAACATACATGTCACTACTATTTATTAAAGGAGAACATTATAACAATTTCAGAATGGTTAAAACCATTAAAAATCAGTTCCCAGTGGCTTATTATATTTTTCGAAGTTTTTTTCAAAATTTTACCCATTTCGCAATATCCCTAAAAAAAGCTTCAAAGTGCCTGATTTTAACCATCGTTATAAACACCCGTCCATTTTCCTGTGACGTCACATAGTGAATACAAACAAACATGGTGGAAAGAACAGCAAGCTATAGCGACATTAGCTCGGATTCAGACTCAGATTTCAGCGGCTTAAGCGATTCAACAGATTACGCATGTATTGAAACGGATGGTTGTAGTGTGGAGGCAGGTAGCGAAAAGGAAATTGAAGAAGAAACTGAAGCTATTGAGCCATATCGGTTAGAACCGTATGCAAGCGAAACCGACGAAAACGACACGGGAGAAAGCGAGGACGAATTCGGCGATCGCCTTCTAACCAACGATTGGTATGTGTTTGTTTGGCATTAAAGGAAACTAACAACTATGAACTAGGTTTACAGCATATGAAATACATTTGGCAACAACATGCACTTTGAGAGTGCAGACAGCCCAATTTTCATCAATTAATATATTCTGTAGACATACCCTCATCCGCGCTCTTTTCCTGAAAGCTGATCTGTCCAGTTTTGGAGTTGATGTCAGCAGGCCAGGGAAGCTAGGGTCCAAGACATCCAGGGGGTTTTGCTCGCTCGTCTGCGGGAACAAACTGCCGCCATTACTTGCCGTGCTACCGAGGTCCTTTGTCCCTGAATTGCTCACACACTCCGGCAGATTCAATGGGGGTCTGGCGGCAGATTTCTTTGACTTTATCGTTGGAAATGCATCTGCTTTGAGTGTCGCAGGATATCCACACATTCTTGCCATCTCTGTCGTAGCATAGCTTTCGTCGGTAAAGTGTGCGGAACAAACGTCCAATTTCTTGCCACTTTGGCATCTTTGGGCCACTGGTGCAACTTGAATCCGTCCCTGTTGGTGTTGTTACACCCTCCGACAACACACCGACGAGGCATGATGTCTCCAAGGTACGGAAAACAGTCGAAAAAACGGAAAATAACAGAGCTGATTTGACTCGGTGTTTGAGAAAATGGCGGATTGCTTCCCGATGTGACGCCACGTTGTGACGTCATGGCTCCGAGAGCGAATATTAGAAAGGCGTTTAATTCGCCAAAATTCACCCATTTAGAGTTCGGAAATCGGTTAAAAAAATATATGGTCTTTTTTCTGCAACATCAAGGTATATATTGACGCTTACATAGGTCTGGTGATAATGTTCCCCTTTAAGTTAGTATTGCAAGACTAGTTTGAATTATAAAAATTCAAATGGATTCAGTTCAGTTCAGTTCAGTTTCAGTTTCAGTTTATTTCGAACATGCGTACGATACAATGTAATGCATCACATATTTCCAGTTGTTTCATTACAGCACGTCCGAAAAGGAGTCGAAAGAAGCCGAGCTTATTTAATCCTGCCCCTTTTCATATCATAGCAATTTTATTCCATTTCCTTGTTCTCTGTAACAGAACAGTGAATAAATAAATAACATATCATAGTAAGTAAACAAATATTAAAGACATAAATAATCTGTATCTCAAAAGAAAAAAAAAAAGGGTATGAGTGTACTTTGTGAACATTTGTAGTTTGAACAGTCTCTTAAACTGAATCATATTGGTGCTTTGTTTGTTTTCTTTGGTTAATCCATTCCATAATTTAATTCCACATACGGATATGCTGAAGGTGTTAAGTGTTGTACGAGCATACAAATGTTTTAAATTAGTTAAATTAATTTTCCTCTAAGGTTATATTTCTCCTCTTTTGTTGAGAACAAATGTTGTACATTCTTGGGGAGCAGGTTATAGTTTGCTTTGTACATAATATTAGCTGTTTGCAAATGCACCAAATCGTTGAATTTCAATATTTGTTATTCAATAAATAAAGGGTTTGTATGTTCTCTATATCCAACATTATGTATTATTCTAATGGATTTTTTTGGTAACACCGTTAGTGAATGAAGCGAACATTTGTAGTTGTTTCCCCAAATTGTACACCTTATTTGATAACCACCTCCCGAAATGTTTACATCGTTTTATGTATTTTATACATTTTTTTATTTTTTTATTTTTTTATTTTTTTAAACAATTTAAAGAAAATGTAAGAAAACTGAATGAATGCAGAGTAGACCGCTATGCAGGGGCGCCGCTAGGGATTTTGGGCCCCATGAAAAGAATCTTTACAGGGCCCCCAACACAGTGTCATTATTTTTTCTGTATTATAATTTCATCATTATTAGGGGCCTCTCTGGGCCCCCCTCCATCATGGGCCCCTAGAATCCGTCTCCTTTACCCCCCCTTTTCGGCACCCCTGCTGCTATGTAAAAGACCGTTGCCAGATCACAAAACATAATAGAACACAGACAACAAAAATGATACATGGAATCGAAAAAAACTACCCATTTTGTCAGGAATAACACCAATAATCCTAATAATGTTCAGCATCTTTGAGTACTTATACAAGTTATATAGGGTTGTAACTATTATCATTAGTATGCATATAGTTATGGTTATGGTACGGATACAGTTGCAATATGGTACATCAGATGTTTCCATTTTGTCATGACAACAAGTCCGAACAGGAGTAGGAAGAAGCACAGCATATTTAATTTGACCCCTTTTTTTCCAGTGTTGGCGTTAACGCACTTTTTGTGTCTTTTTACACATTGAAATCAGAAATGATGCGAATTTCCGGAAGTCCGCGGATGGTTACAGATTTTAATTAATTTTTTTACCGCCCGGTTTGCTAGTTTTTCTGTTTTTTATCGATTATCGCTTTCCGCCGGTGTTTTGTTTTGTTTATATTTGCAAATTATTAATAATTAATTATTGGTCGACTTCAAAGTAATGCACTTTCCGGTAGAATTTCTTAAATTTTGATTCGCCGAAAGTTTTATCAATCACAAATACAACTTAGGACTCCCGCGTGTTATTGTTTTGGTTATGGCGAGCAATAAACCCAAGAAGCGAAGCTAGCAAATGGCTCACTTATGACGATGGAAAGATGTTTTGCACGCCATGTAAACGGGCTAAGAAAAAGAACACCTTTACGACCGGGTGCACTGATTTTCAAAGATCCAGCCTCACCAGGCACCAAGAAACATCATGTTACACCTTTCCTGCTTGTCTGCTCCCAGACCGTGGTCGAGGAGCGCAGGGGAGACGTTCCCACCAGTGACGACATACGGTCAGGGGTACCCTGCAGTGGGTACCAACAGTTCCGCTCTTTGGTCGGAATGATAAGGCTGTCGATTTGTTACAACTCTTTATTTATGTTTTCCACAAAGCCAACCGGACACCCACCATGCTGTTACCACTCCTGAACATGCTAGTGCTCCCTCTCCTAACTTGCCCACTCACTCACCCCACATACCGCCATTCTTAAAGGGGAACACACAGTTTATGGCCATCACGAAGCCAGAGATGAAATGCTAGAGGCATTGAGTGCCACTGTATTAAATGACATTGAAACTAACTTGCCAAATTCTAAGTTTGTTGGCATGATTTGCCATGAAAGTGTAGATGTGGCCGTGTTTAAATGACTGATGATTTAATTATCAATTAAATGTGTCATATGCATATATACCCTGGCACACGATTATCATAATTTCATGACCGGAGCAAAAAACTTTTTACACTTTTATACTGAAATAAATACACTTGCAACTTATTAAAAAAAAAAAGAAAAAAAAATACCGGCGTCAGTAAAGTTTAGATTTATTAAGGAAATAAGAAAGTGAATGAATGTTTATAACTGAATACATTTATATATGCATAAAAATTAGTTTTCTTTTGTATTATTCTTTTAATGAATTAAGTAACATTTAAGACAACCTTTTTCCAAAACACAATATAGAATGTGAGATATAACAGGATAATGCATAAATTTATAATTTGTTTTCCAAACGGTTACAAAAAAGTGGGACCCCAAAAATTTACTGTGGGACCCCATTTTTATGACTTGATGGGGTCCCCATTTTGAAAATTCCTAGCGCCAACACTGCTTCATATCATTTAGTAACACATTTGTTCATTTCCTGTTATCAATTTGTAACACAATATTAATCAATGAATAATAAATACTACAGTTTACATGAATAATTAATATTGATATTAAAAACAGTGTCAAAATCTTGACACAATTAATAAACATTTTATTTTTCATTTTTTTCCCGCTCTCTTTGGTATAATCATATATATCATATAATCAAGAATAACAATACTACCATAACTAATTTGACTAAAACTACTACTGCTGACGATATCATAATGTAAACATCATTAATAAACTTTTTCTTCTCAAATAATTAACTACAAAATATTCACGCTTTAGGACTGCTGTGTCCAAAAGCAGCCCAGGGGCCATTTGCGACCCGGAGCTAATTATTTAATGGCCGGTGGGACATTTGAAAAATATTGTTAAAAAAAAAAAAAAAAGGAAGAAAACCAGACGAACATAAAAAAGTGGAATAAAAGAGCAACTAGGTGAAATGTAACGAGAACAAGTTGCAGTGTTGACTTTAATAACACAAAGCTGCCATTGAGGCTGTTTCATTTTTATTCACAAAATAATAATAATGACTCACAATAAATGTTGTTATGAATTATTAACCTTTTCAAGGCTCCATTTACTTCACATCAAATATTACATTTTGAAATATTTTTTTGGGAAAATATTGCATATAATCAGAGGTGGGTAGTAACGCGCTACATTTACTCCGTTACATCTACTTGAGTAACTTTTGGGATAAATTGTACTTCTAAGAGTAGTTTTAATGCAACATACTTTTACTTTTACTTGAGTATATTTATAGAGAAGAAACGCTACTTTTACTCCGCTACTTTTATCTACATTCAGCTCGCTACTCGCTACTGTCTACTAATTTTTATCGATCTGTTAATGCACGCTTTGTTTGTTTTGGTCTGTCAGACAGACTTTCATAGTGCCTGCGTTTCAACAAATAGTCACTGGTGACGTTCACTCCGTTCCACCAATCAGATGCAGTCACTGCTGACGTTGGACCAATCAAACAGAGCCAGGCGGTCACATGACCTGACTTAAACAAGTTGAAAAACTTATTCGGGCGTTACCATTTAGTGGTCAATTGTACGGAATATGTACTGTACTGTGCAATCTACTAATAAAAGTTCCAATCAATCAATCAAAAGTGAGAAGGAAAAAAGACCCTTTTTTTTATTTCAACCGTACATCCTGTCAAAAGCCTAAAGACTGACTGCACAGTTCCTGTCTTCACAATAAAAGTGCCGCTCCATCGCGCCTGCGCTTTCAAAATAAGAGTCTCCGAAAGCCAGCGCAAACAAGCTAGCAAGCTACGGAGTTTGCCGCCAATGTATTTCTTGTAAAGTGTATAAAACGAATATGGAAGCTGGACAAATAAGATGCCAAAAACCAACCACTTTCATGTGGTATTAGACAGAAAGGAGGAACTTTTTTTCTCCTCCATTTGAAAACGTGGACGTTATCAGCACTACTGTCTGATTACAATCAATAATGCAAGTCATCAGAATCAGGTAATACACCAACTTATATTCTTGTCTTCATGAAAGAAAGGAATCTATATGTGTTAAACATGCATGTATATTCATTAAAACACCTTTGACATGTAAACAAAAACGGCAAAATAAATAAATATAAATTATATACTGTATATATCAATGTATATACATATATATATATGTGTGTGTATATATATATATATATATATATATATATATATATATATATATATATATGTGTGTGTGTGTGTGTGTGTGTGTATATATATATATATATATATATATATATATATATATATATATATATATATATATGTCTTAATAAGGTTATCCAAAAAATAGTGCTCGATACCGTAGTAGAGCGCAATATATGTATGTGTGGGGAAAAAAATCACAAGACTATTTCATCTCTACAGGCCTGTTTCATGAGGGGGGGTTCCCTCAATCATCAGGAGATTTTTTTTTTCATCTCCTGATGATTGAGGGAACCCCCCCTCATGAAACAGGCCTGTAGAGATGAAATAGTCTTGTGATTTTTTTTCCCACACATTCATATATATATATATATATATATATATATATATATATATATATATGTGTGTGTGTGTGTGCTGTGTGTATATATATATATATATATATGATATGTGTGTGTATGTTACTCATCAGTTACTCAGTACTTGAGTAGTTTTTTCACAACATACTTTTTACTTTTACTCAAGTAAATATTTGGGTGACTACTTCTTACTTTTACTTGAGTAATAAATCTCTAAAGTAACAGTACTCTTACTTGAGTACAATTTCTGGCTACTCTACCCACCTCTGCATATAATGTGGATTTGCCATATAAAAACAAAGTTTTATTTGACAAAAAGGGCATACATAACATAAACAAACACAAAATTAATTTAATTTAGAGATTGAAAGTAAAAAGCACTTTTATGAGTGGGGCCCTTTTGGATCCCTGACAATTTTATTGGGATTAAAAAAAAACTGTCATTGCTCAAAAATATAATAATGAATCAATGTTGTTATAAATTGTTGACCTATTTAAGGCTCCGATTACTTTTCATCCATTATTCCACTCCATGTTTTGTGTTTTTGCCATAAAAATGGGTCTTTCTTTGAGAAAAAGGGCATAAAACATTTTTGAAAAATTATACTACCTAATATCCACAGATAGACCTGAAATTGATCTATAGATTTAATAAGCATTGAATAATAATCATAAAAAAATATTATACGACTTATTTTTAAACATTTTATGACTGAGACCCTTTCTGGGCACTGGGACCAAACCTGAGGAGAACTCTAAGGTTAAAAATAAGACTTTTTTTTGTACTGGTATTGAAAATTAAAAAGTATCAACGTGGCATGCTTTTAATTTTGCAGTGTGCGGCCCTAAGGGAAAAAGGTTTGGACACCGCTGACATATTCATTTGTTTCATTTGACGCTAAATTGGTTACATCCAATAAAATAAAATATAAACATGATTAATACTACTTACTACACTTATGCTTGATATTAGGAGTACATTTGGAACCAAGGACCTCTCTTTTCCAGTCATAAAATATATATTTGATATGATTAAATCAATGTGATAGGATAGGATAGACTATCCCACAAAGGGGTGATTTTTACTTTATTCTGTGCCTCATATTAAATTCCAGTGAACTGCACTTCCCTATTCGTCCTAGCAAAGATGATATCAATAAAAGGACACTGTGGCTTTATAATATTATACCCAATTTGCATGTGTCACACATTCCTTATCGAGAAGTTAATTCACTGCTTTTCATATTTTACAACGCGATGATGACCTATTTCCATTACTGATGTGCTTCGACAAATGAAAGCACAGGTGCGCCAGGTACTTTATGTCGAGTCAACATATTTGCACGTCGTTTTAAAACTGTGCAGGCATTGAGGGCCGCCGCCGACAACATCGTAAACTTGACCCAATAAATGCTTTGTCACAGCAGGCTGCTCGGGGAAGTAAATATGGAAAGAACTCATGTCCTCATGGGGGGAACATGTGACCTGCTCCGGTGACGCTGGGTGTTATTCAGCATCCAAACGGGCGAGGTGGGGGCTAGAAGATATTATCATGCAGTGCAGCGGCAAGTGAATGACACAGTGACACGCACTCCCACTCGGCGTCCTGGAAACAAAATACAGCAAATAAGAGTAGCGGGGAGGGAGACCATGGCACTCTGCAGCCTTTTTCCAGGTCTTGAATAATTAAGCGCCACTGAGCAGTCCACTGAGCAGATCACTAAAAGTCTATTTTTAGCCATCAGGAGCTGGTCATGACTCATTAAAACGTACCATAGACAAACACGTGTAAAATCTGGTTGTGTTTTCCCGTGTGCTCAATTTGCATGCTACACAAACACGCACTCACATGATGCCTGCGACCAAAAAACGAGTCCGACATCAAATACAAGAGCACTGCCGTAAATCTGACTATGACTTGTTCTCGGAGGCATTTCGGGGACGCTCGAATAGGCCGAAAATGGATTCACTTTGTTCCTAAATAAGCCTCTGCAAAGCAGTAAATGTCCCCGAGTGACAGGACACTTTTATGCCTCGGAACTAAATGGCTCACTAACACACTGAAGTTGTAAAGAAGAGACATTGGTCTTGAAGCTGCACTATGTAACAGTCTGACCCTAAAAGTAAACTTTTGCAAACGGATGGCACAAAGGCTCCTAAGAAGGAGACTAGCCTTTGTTGTAGCCATAGCTGTGGCTAACATTAGCGTGCTTCCAAATGGCACCGAGTAATAAAATCTATAATTTCCAAATGGCACAGAGTAATGAAATCCATAATTATTAGAGTAAAAAGTACAAAAATAGCTAAAAATAAACTACAATAAAAGATCAGCATGCTAACATTAGCAGTCAAACAATGGAAACAGCTAGCATACATCAATTATATAGCCAAGTAACAAAATTGCCACAAATATTTGCAGACACAAGGTAAAATGATTTATTGGAGCAACATGGTGGTTAACGTTTTGGAGCGATACTTGTGTATGTGTGTGCATGTTGACATTTAAGCTTGCTGTAATGTTGTTTTGTTAAAAAAAAAAGATTGTTGAGCTATTACCCCCTTGTTATGTTGGTTATATATATATATATATATATATATATATATATATATATATATATATATATATATATATATATATATATATATATATATATATATATATTATATATATACTTATATATATATATATTATATATATACTTATATATATATATTATATATATATTATATATATATATATATATATATATATATATATATATATATATATATATATATATATATATATATATATATATATGTATATATATATATATTTTCAAAGAGAACGGCCTACGGATCACGATTGAAGCCAACAAGCAAACCGTCAACTTCCTTGACGTCACTTTCAACCTGAGAAATAACAGCTACCAACCATTCACGAAACCCAACACAACACTCCAATACGTGCACCATGACAGCAACCACCCACCCACCACCACGAAAAGAATACCTACCGGAATCAATAAAAGGCTATCGATGCTGTTATCTAGCAAAGCTGAATTTGACCAAGCAACCCCCCCGTACCAAAACGCCCTTGATGAAAGCGGATACAATTTCACCCTCACCTATGAACCCACGCCAGGAAACCAGCCAAAAAAGAACAGAAAACGAAACGACATCATCTGGTACAACCCCCCATACAGCAAAAACGTCTCAACGAACATTGGACACAAATTCCTCAATCTGATTGACAAACACTTTCCCAAAGACAACAACCTAAGAAAAGTATTCAACAAGAACAACATTAAATTGAGCTACAACTGCATGAACAATATACGACAAATCATCTCAAACCACAACAAAACAATTGCAAATGAGCCGTCGACCCCCAGTCAGAGCGACTCCAAAACCAACAAAGCATGTAACTGTCGAAAGAAACCTGATTTCCCCCTCAACGGGGGGTGCTTACAAACATCAGTTGTCTACCAATCTAAGGTAATACGCAAGGACATTAACACATCCGACACATATGTAGGATTAACCGAGGGTGAATTCAAAACCAGATGGAACAATCACAAGGCTTCTTTCAGGAACAAAAACCTGCGAAATACCACAGAACTCAGCAAACACATTTGGGACCTCAAAGACAATAATGTTGAATATTCAATAACATGGCAAATTCTTGCATCCAGCACACCTTACAATAGTGGTAATAAAAGATGCAACCTATGCTTGAAAGAGAAACTGTTTATTATTTACCGTCCAGACCTGTCATCCCTCAACAAGCGCAGCGAAATTGTAACAACATGCCGCCATAGACGGAAACACCTCCTAGGTAACACATGAGCCAATCACCACGCCCCTAGGCCAGCCTGTACCCACCCACTCTGTGCCCTATATAAACCATGGTATGCGAATGCTCCCATTAAAATCTCCTGATGATTGAGGGTACCCCCCCTCATGAAACAGGCCTGTAGAGATGAAATAGTCTTGTGATTTTTTTTTCCCACACATACATATATATATATATATATATATATATATATATATATATATATATATATATATATATATATATATATATATATATATATATATATATATATATATATATATATATCAGTGACGTGCGGTGAGGTTGATGGCTGGTGAGGCACTGACTTCATCACAGTCAGATTTACAAACATATGAACCCTAAAGAGTATCTTATTCACCATTTGATTGGCAGCAGTTAACGGGTTATGTTTAAAAGCTCATACCAGCATTCTTCCCTGCTTGGCACTCAGCATCAAGGGTTGGAATTGGGGGTTAAATCACCAAAAATGATTCCCGGACACGGCGCCGCTGCTACCCACTGCTCCCCTCGCCTCCCAGGGGGTGATCAAGGGGATGGGTCAAATGCAGAGAACACATTTCACCACACCTAGTGTGTGTGTGACAATCATTGCTACTTTAACTTAACTTTAACTTTACACATACAAACTGTAGCACACAAAAAAGCACATTTAATTAAAAAAAAACGTTATTATGGTCTTACCTTTACTTATAAGTGCGGGAACAGTGGTGTTCGTGTTGGAGGAGTTGTGAATGAATGAAATATGAAATCAGTGCTGCAGTCTGCAGGTGTACCTAATGTTGTGTCCCTGCTGTCGTTCACGTACGGCTCCTCCGGCGCGAGCATTGTTGTTTTTGCACTTTTTGGCTTCTTGTTAAGTTTTTTTGGGTGGATTCGGTCTTGCACGTGGAGGGTTTGGGTGTGGCTTTGGTTGGTGTGGCGCTCCCGTTCGGGGGTGCGTTAACCGGCACCAGGAGGCGGGATTACTGCGAGCATCAGCCAGTGCGTCTTCGCAGCAGTTTTATGATTGCTCAGCACAAGAAATACGTTACACGCATACAATTGTTGACAAAATACACTGTACATTATATACCTCAGCTAACTAAACTATGGAAATGTATAATATAGTTCATATAGCAATACGGTCTCACTGCACAGCAGGCCAGCAGTTAGCCGAGTCATTGCGCAATCCATGTTGAGGCACTGAGTGACGTGCCTCAACCAGCTGCTGATCACAGCACCGTCTCTTAGTATTTGAACGGCAAATGTGAAAATTCAGCGATTTTGAATAAAAATAATCTAAAACTGGTGAAGTTAAATTGAAAATAACTTTATAGTATAATCACTGAATACATAGAACAATTTAATACATTTTTTTTCTTTCCATGATGGCAGGTGAGGCGGGGCCTCCAGTGACCGCACGTCACTAATATATATATATATATATATATATATATATATATACATATATATTTATTTTGTGCTTGTAGGACAAGCACAAAGCAGCAGTAGTTCATCCTCTGTATATATTTAAGCTTCAAAAAGATAAGGTTGTGAATCCTCATTTATCCAAAAATAGTTGTCTTTGTTGTTTGTTACCAAGTCTGCCATGATTAGAACACGCACACACACGCCCTTTGTTACCGGAAGTAAGACATATGTGCTCTTGTCTCTCATAATGATTGTGAACTATTGGCAAAATGTAAAAAAAAAGATTGATTGATTGATTGAGACTTTTATTAGTAGATTGCACAGTGAAGTACATATTCCGTACAATTGACAACTAAATGGTAACACCCGAATACGTTTTTCAACTTGTTTAAGTCGGGGTCTACTTGAATTGATTCATGACACAGATATATACTATTATATATACCTTTTTTCAGTGATGTACCCCCTGTGAACATGTTTTTAATTCAAGTACCCCCTAATCCGAGCAAAGCATTTTTGGTTGAAAAAAAGAGATAAAGAAGTAAAATACAGCACTATGGCATCAGTTTCTGATTTATTAAATTGTATAACAGTGCAAAATATTGCTCATTTGTAGTGGTCTTTCTTGAACTATTTGGAAAAAAAAGATATCAAAATAACTAAAAACTTGTTGAAAAATAAACAAGTGGTTCAATTATAAATAAATATTTCTACACATAGAAGTAATCATCAACTTAAAGTGCCCTCTTTGGGGATTGTAATAGAGATCCATCTGGATTCATGAACTTAATTCTAAACATTTCTTCACAAAAAAAAGAAATCTTTAACATCAATATTTATGTTGAAAAATCTAGCTGTCAACACTGAATGTTGCATTGTTGCATTTCTTTTCACAGTTCTTTTTGACAGACATTTTAGTGAGGGTCAAACCATCATGGCATGGGGGAAACTCTGGGTTTATGGTAATGAATGGAATAGTCTACTTGATTTGATGTTCAGTTTATGAACTTTCATTCATATTTTGTTGAAGTATTATTCAATAAATATATTTATAAAGGATTTTTGAATTGTTGCTATTTTTAGAATATAAAAAAAAAATCTCACGTACCCCTTGGCATACCTTCAAGTACCCCCAGGGGTACGCGTACCCCCATTTGAGAACCACTGATATATACGATCATCATAATACAGTCATCACACAAGATAATCATCAGGGTGTATACATTGAATTATGTACATTATTTACAATTCGGGGTGTGGAGGTTAGGTTTAGTTGTTATCATCAGTCATCAACAATTGAGAACAGAGAAATGGATATTGAAACAGTGTAGGTGTGACTTGGTAGGATATGTACAGCAAGTAGTGGACATAGAGAGAGAGAGAGAGAGATCAGAAGGCATAAGAAAAATATCTGCATTTCATTGTTTACATTTGATTATTAACAACAATCCGGGGAGGGTGTTAGTTTAGGGTTGAAGTTGCCTGGAGGTGTACTTTTATTGCGGTTTTGAAGGAGGATAGAGATGCCCTTTCTTTTATACCTGTTGGGAGCGCATTCCACATTGATGTGCAGTAGCCCTTTAAGAAAAAGACCAAAACCAAATGTCCACTGCAGAGGACGCTGGCTCTAAGGATGATATAACACTGGTAGACCATCCAGGAGCCTGTCTTGCGAGAGCAAGTGTAAAGGAGGCCAGCGACAGTACTTTTGTAAATCTCACTCCCTGACATTTTAAGACTTCGGTGTGCTTTTTTGTGTAAAAGATTATTTACAACCAACAGTTAGCACGATGCTTCTTTTCATTCGGTTTTGAATTCAGTATTTCAAAAGAAATACATTTAACCGTAACCATCTTAATCTGCGCATATGAGCACCCTTTAAAGTCAGAGACGATATCTTCTAGCCCCAAGCTCCTGGTGACCGTCAATTGTGCTCTGGCCTACCACTGAACTGCTCCCCCACACCCGCCGACAAAGCCTGCTGGGTAGAATTGTCCACAGCAGGCATATATATATATATATATATATATAGTACAAATCAGTGCAATAAACGTTTGTAATAATTTAGCATCAAAATGGGTGCCCATGGACTGGGCCAGATCGATTAGTTATGCATGGATCCTAACTGTTTATCTTTCCAAGTCATTTTGGACGATTTCTATGGAGAAGATCGATCAAAGTTATATTTTCTTTGTTTTTTCATGCACGCCAAATCCCTATTGAAGTAAAATAAATATATATATATTTTGAGGTTTTGTTTTAATTTAAGATTCACCGGCCTCTCTCCAATTATCAGACAGTCCTTTGCAGTTTTGGTAAAACAGAAATATTTAAAAAAATATATTACTAAATAGTTATTAATATTATTTTAGTAATTATTAAAATTATTTAAAAAATAAAAAGTATTTACGCTAGCACATTTATAATGCATTTCTATTTTTTATACAACTATTCATGGGTAGGGATGGGTATCGTTTAACCAATATTAGTACCAAATTGGTAGTTTTAAAATGGCGTCAGCGATAAAATAATACCCGAAATGGGTTCTTAACAATAGAAAGCATGGAATTTTTTGGTTAAAAAACAACCAAAAAAAACCTAATGTATTTTTATTTTTATGGAATTTTGAGACATTCAAGTTAAACCAGCTAGTAATTAGAATACTTCAATAATATGAATACAATGATGACTAAGTAATACATAACAAAATGAGAAATACAATCTACAAAAAATCTGTAGATTTGTAATTACAAAAAAGTAATTAAATCACTATAGGAATTACTCTTTAGTAAATATAATGAATTACTGGGCAAAGTAAATGTGTTAAACAAAATCAAATCAAATATCTGGCATATGCAGTTGAGATGTTTCACGACACCAGAGTGTGTATATGTCTTTAATGGGCAGTGCCTGTTGCTAAGTGGCGTCTGACGTCACTGCCCAGACATAGCGGTATTGGCTCAGCTGTGTTTGTTAGCTCAGACTCTCAGTTTGCGGGCATTAACGGCAGCTCTGTTGAATCTTTTCCCTGGATTGTGGTAGTGCTAGCTAATAAAAAGATTGAATGTGCTTCCATGGCTGTAGTCTCCTTGTTCTCAAATGGGGTATTGTAGGATTGCAAGCTTGTCACTTCAATAATTGATTTCTTGTTCGTTATTCCCTCAGAGCAATAGTAGTGTGTGTGTGTGTGTGTGTGTGTGTGTGTGCACTTAGATGCTGTGTGTTGTTTGCTGTGTGATGTTGCCTCCTCCTTTTTGATATCACGTTCATTTTAGTGAGGTGCTGGTTGTTGCTTTTATTCAGTGATGAGCGGTAACAAACTACAAGTAGCGACGTTACGTAGCTTAACTACATTTCCCAGTAGCGTGGGGTTAGCGTGGCTACTTTTTGAACCAGTAGCGATTGCAGTATCTTAGCTATTCTTAGACCTACGTAGCGACGTAGCGTCCATAAAAGCTACAAAGAGAGAAAATGGACAGCAAATCCATCCGTCCATTATTGCTGGTCACTCCTGGAGATCTAGGGTGAAGAAAAAACAACAAATATATGGAGAAACTTAATGATGATCTGTTGATTTAAGCATGAGAAAATCCATGATGAGACACGATTGGCTAAGGTTGGGGCAAAACTTTATGGCAGGCCAATCAGAGGCAAGATAGGGCGTGTTGTGATGCTTTAAAACCAGGAAGCAAAATCGAAACAGCAGAAACCACATTAGGCGAGAGTCTTGTTTAAATACCTATGTTTCTTCCGTTAACCAATATCCATCCATCCATCCATCCATCTTCTTCCGCTTATCCGAGGTTGGGTCACGGGGGCAGCAGCCTAAGCAGGGAAGCCCAGACTTTCCTCTCCCCAGCCACTTCGTCCAGCTCTTCCCGGGGGATCCCGAGGCGTTCCCAGGCCAGCCGGGAGACATAGTCTTCCCAACGTGTCCTGGGTCTTCCCCGTGGCCTCCTACCGGTTGGACGTGCCCTAAACACCTCCCTAGGGAGGAATTCGGGTGGCATCCTGACCAGATGCCCGAACCACCTCATCTGGCTCCTCTCGATGTGGAGGAGCAGCGGCTTTACTTTGAGCTCCCCTCGGATGGCAGAGCTTCTCACCCTATCTCAAAGGGAGAGACCCGCCACCCGGCGGAAGAAAACTCATTTCGGCCGCTTGTACCCGTGATCTTGTCCTTTCGGTCATAGCCCAAAGCTCATGACCATAGGTGAGGATGGGAACGTAGATCGACCGGTAAATTGAGAGCTTTGCCTTCCGGCTCAGCTCCTTCTTCACCACAACGGATCGATACAGCGTCCGCATTACTGAAGACGCCGCACCGATCCGCCTGTCGATCTCACGATCCACTCTTCCCCCACTCGTGAACAAGACTCCTAGGTACTTGAACTCCTCCACTTGGGGCAGGGTCTCCTCCCCAACCCGGAGATGGCACTGCACCCTTTTCCGGGCGAGAACCATGGACTCGGACTTGGAGGTTTTGATTCTCATCCCAGTCGCTTCACACTCGACTGCGAACTGATCCAGTGAGACCTGAAGATCCTGGCCAGATGAAGCCATCAGGACCACATCATCTGCAAAAAGCAGAGACCTAATCCTGCAGCCACCAAACCGGATCCCCTCAACGCCTTGACTGCGCCTAGAAATTTTGTCCATAAAAGTTATGAACAGAATGGGTGACAAAGGGCAGCCTTGGCGGAGTCCAACCCTCACTGGAAACGGGTCCGACTTACTGCCGGCAATGCGGACCAAGCTCTGACACTGATCATACAGGGAGCGGACAGCCACAATCAGACAGTCCGATACCCCATACTCTCTGAGCACTCCCTACAGGACCTCCCGAGGGACACGGTCGAATGCCTTCTCCAAGTCCACAAAGCACATGTAGACTGACGTTTACCAATACTTGAGTTTAATTGACATTATTTTCAACATTTAATAAACGTTACATTTTGTTAACTTGACAGTGCACACGTGTGTGAGCAAACCATTAAGGGAGGAGGGAAGCAATGGGAAAGTGTCAGTAGCGATCACTCCTTGCTGCGTAAGTAACACCATTATGATATATCATTTATCCGTTATTCGGAACACTGGTTAAGGTTGGTAATAAAGTAAAAAAAAAGTGTTAGACTTTGTGTGCTTGTGTCAGGACGCTACGTTACTTACAGTACCTGCATAATAGCACCATTGTTGCAGGTGGCTGAGTCTGCATTCATTCAGAACCGAAATGAGACACCGATAGCTTCTTCTATTTTCGGTCAGAGTAATTACCGTTTATGTTGGCACCGGTGCTATTACGGAACCGTGTTTTAGTAACCATCCACAGTCTCGGGTAAACTGAAGGCTATCCCACCTGACTTCAGGACTGGTCATCAGCCAAACGCAGGACACATATAGACACTAGCACCCAAACCTATGGTGAACTTAGAGCAGGACTTTACAAAGTGGGGCCCGTGGACCAAATGTGGCTTTGGCCCGCCAAAAGGGTGGCTTCCCAAATGGAATACATGTTCATACTGACCTCTTTCAAGCTCACGCAAACAATGATGGCGAACTTAATGCTATAAATACCAATACGCAGATCTTGCGCTGTGTGTAGGGCTCCACCGCCTGTAGGAGGCTACATTTAGCATGAATAGATGCATGTAAAATAATAATGATAAAAATGATCAAAAGTAATGATTGAACGACAAAAGGTAACCATATGACATTTTACCACAAACATATCCAAGCCCCTTCCTGCTCTGTCTTGCAAGGTAGACATATTGGGTTCAATCCCGGCAAGAAACTAGGTTTGAAAATCTTTGTTTTGTATCGCGAGTTGTCACATGTAGGCTGGAGCCTATCCCAGCAGACTTCGGCCTAGACTGGTCGCCAGCAAATCGCAGTTATTGAACAATACCTCTCCCGTGAAATATTTTAGGCATCTAATTAAATTCAAGTTTGAGTGAAATAGTGTAAAAATTGTTTCACACCAATATAAAAGTGTAAACATGCCTAATAGGGGGTGTGAATCTTTGGGCACCTGACAATTCAATCTGATTCCAATTCCTGGGGTGAAGATTCGAATCCGAATAATTTCTCGATTCAACACGATTCAATCGATTCACGAATGCATTATTTGGTATATTAATTAAAATGGAAGTTTTACAAAACAGGTTACAGGTCAGAAGAGCTCTTTCTGGTTGCAAGGAGATGGCCTAAAAACCCATTTTTTTAATTGATTCCTGTAAATAAATAAATGAATAATAATACAAATAAAAAAAAAACATATATATATTGTGGTGAAAAAGGAGCTGAGCCGGAAGGCAAAGCTCTCAATTTACTGGTCGATCTACGTTTCCATCCTCACCTATGGTCATGAGCTTTGGGTTATGACCGAAAGGACAAGATCACGGGTACAAGCGCCCGAAATGAGTTTCCTCCGCCGGGTGGCGGGGCTCTCCCTTAGAGATAGGGTGAGAAGCTCTGTCATTCGGGGGGAGCTCAAAGTAAAGCCGCTGCTCCTCCACATCGAGAGGAGCCAGATGAGGTGGTTCGGGCATCTGGTCAGGATGCCACCCGAGCGCCTCCCTAGGGAGGTGTTTAGGGCACGTACGACTCGTAGGAGGCCACGGTGAAGACCCAGGACACGTTGGGAAGACTATGTCTCCCAGCTGGCCTGGGAACGCCTCGGGATCCCCCGGGAGGAGCTGGACGAAGTGGCTGGGGAGAGGGAAGTCTGGGCTTCCCTGCTTAGGCTGCTGCCCCCGCGACCCGACCTTGGATAAGTGGAAGATGATGGATGGATGTATGTATGTATATATATATATATATATATATATATATATATATATATATATATATATATATATATATATATATATATATATATATATATATATATATATATACACATATATATATATATATATATATATATATATATATATATATATATATATATATATATATATATATATATATATAAAAATATATATACACACCGTATTTTTCGGACCATAGGGCGCACAGGATTAAAAGGCGCACTGCCGATGAACGAGTCTATTCAAGTTTTTTTTTCATACAAAAGGCGCACCGGATTATAAGGCGCATTAAAGGGGTCATATTATGATTTTTTTCTCAATTTAAAACACTTTTTTGTGGTCTACATAACATGTGATGGTGGTTCTTTGGTGAAAGTGTTGCATAGATTATGTTTTACAGAACATTTTCAAGTAGCTTTCTGAGCGTCTCTTCAGGATGCGCCGTTTTGTGGGCGGGCTTACCTAGGTGGCTCACCTTCGACAGCGTCTTCTCCCCGTCATCTTTGTTGTAGTGGGGTAGCGTGCAAGGACGGGAGTGGAAGAAGTGTCAAAAGATGGAGTGTTTTAATGACATTCAGACTTTACTTAAAATCAATAACGGAGCAGCATTTCCTCCTCCGTGGCTCAATTATGCAACGACGACGCCGGAAATGTGTCCCATGAAAAAAGGTCCAACCGGAACCCTCTAATAACTAAAGTTCCGTGGGTGAATTACGTAAACCCACTACAGTCTTTAGCGCTTTGATAGCCAGTCTACTGTCAGATATACAAACCCCGTTTCCATATGAGTTGGGAAATTGTGTTAGATGTAAATATAAACGGAATACAATGATTTGCAAATCATTTTCAACCCATATTCAATTGAATATGCTACAAAGACAACATATTTGATGTTCAAACTGATAAACATTTTTTTTTTTTTTGCAAATAATCATTAACTTTAGAATTTGATGCCAGCAACACGTGACAAAGAAGTTGGGAAAGGTGGCAATAAATACTGATAAAGTTGAGGAATGCTCATCAAACACTTATTTGGAACATCCCACAGGTGAACAGGCAAATTGGGAACAGGTGGGTGCCATGATTGGGTATAAAAGTAGATTCCATGAAATGCTCAGTCATTCACAAACAAGGATGGGGCGAGGGTCACCACTTTTTCAACAAATGTGTGAGCAAATGGTCAGTTTAAGAAAAACCTTTCTCAACCAGCTATTGCAAGGAATTTAAGGATTTCACCATCTACGGTCCGTGATATCATCAAAGGGTTCAGAGAATCTGGAGAAATCACTGCACGTAAGCAGCTAAGCCCGTGACCTTCTATCCCTCAGGCTGTACTGCAATACCAAGCGACATCAGTGTGTAAAGGATATCACCACATGTGCTCAGGAACACTTCATAACCCACTGTCAGTAACTAGAGTTGGTCGCTACATCTGTAAGTGCAAGTTAAAACTCTCCTATGCAAGGCGAAAACCATTTATCAACAACACCCAGAAACGCCGTCGGCTTCGCTGGGCCTGAGCTCATCTAAGATGGACTGATACAAAGTGGAAAAGTGTTCTGTGGTCTGACGAGTCCACATTTCAAATTGTTTTTGGAAACTGTGGACGTCGTGTCCTCCGGACCAAAGAGGAAAAGAACCATCCGGATTGTTATAGGTGCAAAGTTGAAAAGCCAGCATGTGTGATGGTATGGGGGTGTATTAGTGCCCAAGACATGGGTAACTTACACATCTGTGAAGGCGCCATTAATGCTGAAAGGTACATACAGGTTTTGGAGCAACATATGTTGCCATCCAAGCAACGTTACCATGGACGCCCCTGCTTATTTCAGCAAGACAATGCCAAGCCACGTGTTGCATCAACATGGCTTCATAGTAAAAGAGTGCGGGTACTAGACTGGCCTGCCTGTAGTCCAGACCTGTCTCCCATTGAAAATGTGTGGCGCATTATGAAGCGTCAAATAGCACAACGGAGACCCCCGGACTGTTGAACAACTTAAGCTGTACATCAAGCAAGAATGGGAAAGAATTCCACCTGAGAATCTTCAAAAATGTGTCTCCTCAGTTCCCAAACGTTTACTGAGTGTTGTTAAAAGGAAAGGCCATGTAACACAGTGGTGAACATGCCCTTTCCCAACTACTTTGGCACGTGTTGCAGCCATGAAATTCTAAGTTAATTATTATTTACGAAAAAAACAACAACTTTGAGTTTGAACATCAAATCTGTTGTCTTTGTAGTGCATTCAATTGAATATGGGTTGAAAAGGATTTGCCAATCATTGTATTCCGTTTATATTTACATCTAACACAATTTCCCAATTCATATGGAAACGGGGTTTGTAAGTAAGAATTTCATGGTACTTTATATTAGAAATGGCAACAGCGGAAGATGAATGCCACACAAGAAGGTTGCAAAAAAGAAGAAGCTTATGACTACGGCGTCGGCACAGACTACAATTGCGGACACGCGCACAGATCCCAAATACACATCAGCAGGTATCAGAAGGTAAGAAAAGTTGGTTTTCCTTCTATTTTTTTATGATTGTCACACACACAGTAGGTGTGGTGAGATTCTCCTCTGCATTTGACCCATTACCCTCCCACCCTGGGGGGTGAGGGGAGCAGTGAGCAGCAGCAGTGGCCGCGCCCGGGAATCATTTTGGTGATTTAACCCCCAGGTCCAACCCTTGATGCTGAGTGCCAAGCAGGGAGGTAACGTTGCCTAGTATTGCTAAGTGCTAAACAACAAATACAAACTACGGAAATAATAAAACAATCACTTACTGCACAATGTCTGCTCGCATCGGTAAGCCGACTGATGGGATGTTTATATCTCCCTGTTTAGATGAAGAATAAATCATAATCCTCATGCTGTTTAAAAAAGAAAAAGGTGGCCACAAACAATCGTCTTTTCGTAAATTTCTCGCCATCTCAGGGTCTAAGCTGAATGTGTCAAGACGTGGACTTTGGCGTGGATTGTTTTCCCGAGGTGCAAAGGATTTGGACCGGACACGGCGTGAAGGTGAATACATATTTAATTTTAACACACAAAAAAGGAATAAACAAAAGGCGCGCACAAGGGCGGAAGTACAAAACTTGGCTATAAAAACAAAAACTCGCACAAAGGCAGAACTATGGACAAAAAAACAAAAGACACTAACTGTGGCATTAATCAACAAAACTTACTTGCGATGACGTGAACAAGGCAGCATGGACTATGAACATGAAACAGAGTGTCAGGAGTGTGTCAAGAGTGATGTCGCCAGGCTGACTGCCTGGCAACTACAGGCTTAAATAGTGATGTCTTGATTAGCGACAGGTGTGATTCAAACAAATGAGACAGGTGCGTGAGTCCAAACGAGTACAGGTGAAACTAATGGGTCGTCATGGAAACAAACACAATGGAGCGTAAACAGAAACTAAAGAGTCCAATAACTAAACAAAACAAAGACTAAAACAAAACATGATCAAACAGACATGACAGAATGTCAAAGTTGACCAACTTCTTGGTGTATGTCCACATCCTTCTACTATCCAGGTGAAAGACATGATTTATGATCTAAAATTAACTTTCACCTACTCAGAGGCGATGCAGCAGCAGCAGCTCAGTATGTCAATTCTGTAGCTACATTAGTTAGTTTGCTCTGTGTGATTACACCGCTTCCAAAAACAGTGAGTCTGTGTTAGAGAATATAATGACAATACCGCTAATACTTGGTTTAATAGTCAGGTCACGACATTTAAATAGAGTATCGTTGGTGTTTTTATTTACTGTTTTAGAATGTTTTTTGGGCGCAATAATGTACCTCCATTAGCTGCATTGTCAGCCACCTTGTTTTTACCTTAACAACTAATAATAATGCATGAAAAAAAAAGAGAGAAAAACATGTGTTCTTGTCTCACATAAGGATTGTGACTTAAAGGGGAACAGTATCACAATTTCAGAAGGGTTAAAACCATTAAAAATCAGTTCCCAGTGGCTTATTTTATTTTTCGAAGTTTTTTTCAAAATTTTACCCATCACGCAATATCCCTAAAAAAAGCTTCAAAGTGCCTGATTTTAACCATCGTTATATACACCCGTCCATTTTCCTGTGACGTCACATAGTGATGCCAATACAAACAAACATGGCGCATAGAACAGCAAGGTATAGCGACATTAGCTCGGATTCAGACTCGGATTTCAGCGGCTTAAGCGATTCAACAGATTACGCATGTATTGAAACGGATGGTTGTAGTGTGGAGGCAGGTAGCGAAAACGAAATTGAAGAAGAAACTGAACCTATTGAGCAAAATATCGGTTTGAACCGTATGCAAGCGAAACCGACGAAAACGACACGACAGCCAGCGACACGGGAGAAAGCGAGGACGAATTCGGCGATCGCCTTCTAACCAACGATTGGTATGTGTTTGTTTGGCATTAAAGGAAACTAACAACTATGAACTAGGTTTACAGCATATGAAATACATTTGGCAACAACATGCACTTTGAGAGTGCAGACAGCCCAATTTTCATCAATTAATATATTCTGTAGACATACCCTCATCCGCTCTCTTTTCCTGAAAGCTGATCTGTCCAGTCCAGTTGGAAATGCATCTGCTTTGAGTGTCGCAGGATATCCACACATTCTTGCCATCCCTGTCGTAGCATAGCTTTCGTCGGTAAAGTGTGCGGAACAAACGTCCAATTTCTTGCCACTTTGGCATCTTTGGGCCACTGGTATAACTTGAATCCGTCCCTGTTGGTGTTGTTACACCCTCCGACAACACACCGACGAGGCATGATGTCTCCAAGGTACGGAAAACAGTCAAAAAAACAGAAAATAACAGAGCTGATTTGACTCGGTGTTTGTAATGTGTTTGAGAAAATGGCGGATTGCTTCCCGATGATTCCGAGAGCGAATAATAGAAAGGCGTTTAATTCGCCAAAATTCACCCATTTAGAGTTCGGAAATCGGTTAAAAAAATATATGGTCTTTTTTCTGCAACATCAAGGTATATATTGACGCTTACATACAGGTAAAAGCCAGTAAATTAGAATCTTTTGAAAAACTTGATTTATTTCAGTAATTGCATTCAAAAGGTGTAACTTGTACATTATATTTATTCATTGCACACAGACTGATGCATTCAAATGTTTATTTCATTTAATTTTGATGATTTGAAGTGGCAACAAATGAAAATCCAAAATTCCGTGTGTCACAAAATTAGAATATTACTTAAGGCTAATACAAAAAAGGGATTTTTAGAAATGTTGGCCAACTGAAAAGTATGAAAATGAAAAATATGAGCATGTACAATACTCAATACTTGGTTGGAGCTCCTTTTGCCTCAATTACTGCGTTAATGCGGCGTGGCATGGAGTCGATGAGTTTCTGGCACTGCTCAGGTGTTATGAGAGCCCAGGTTGCTCTGATAGTGGCCTTCAACTCTTCTGCGTTTTTGGGTCTGGCATTCTGCATCTTCCTTTTCACAATATCCCACAGATTTTCTATGGGGCTAAGGTCAGGGGAGTTGGCGGGCCAATTTAGAACAGAAATACCATGGTCCGTAAACCAGGCACGGGTAGATTTTGCGCTGTGTGCAGGCGCCAAGTCCTGTTGGAACTTGAAATCTCCATCTCCATAGAGCAGGTCAGCAGCAGGAAGCATGAAGTGCTCTAAAACTTGCTGGTAGACGGCTGCGTTGACCCTGGATCTCAGGAAACAGAGTGGACTGACACCAGCAGATGACATGGCACCCCAAACCATCACTGATGGTGGAAACTTTACACTAGACTTCAGGCAACGTGGATCCTGTGCCTCTCCTGTCTTCCTCCAGACTCTGGGACCTCGATTTCCAAAGGAAATGCAAAATTTGCATGGTTGGGTGATGGTTTGGGGTGCCATGTCATCTGCTGGTGTCAGTCCACTCTGTTTCCTGAGATCCAGGGTCAACGCAGCCGTCTACCAGCAAGTTTTAGAGCACTTCATGCTTCCTGCTGCTGACCTGCTCTATGGAGATGGAGATTTCAAGTTCCAACAGGAATTGGCGCCTGCACACAGCGCAAAATCTACCCGTGCCTGGTTTACGGACCATGGTATTTCTGTTCTAAATTGGCCCGCCAACTCCCCTGACCTTAGCCCCATAGAAAATCTGTGGGGTATTGTGAAAAGGAAGATGCAGAATGCCAGACCCAAAAACGCAGAAGAGTTGAAGGCCACTATCAGAGCAACCTGGGCTCTCATAACACCTGAGCAGTGCCAGAAACTCATCGACTCCATGCCACGCCGCATTAACGCAGTAATTGAGGCAAAAGGAGCTCCAACCAAGTATTGAGTATTGTACATGCTCATATTTTTCATTTTCATACTTTTCAGTTGGCCAACATTTCTAAAAATCCCTTTTTTGTATTAGCCTTAAGTAATATTCTAATTTTGTGACACACGGAATTTTGGATTTTCATTTGTTGCCACTTCAAATCATCAAAATTAAATGAAATAAACATTTGAATGCATCAGTCTGTGTGCAATGAATAAATATAATGTACAAGTTACACCTTTTGAGTGCAATTACTGAAATAAATCAAGTTTTTCAAAAGATTCTAATTTACTGGCTTTTACCTGTAGGTCTGGTGATAATGTTCCCCTTTAAGTGATAGGCAAAATTCCCCCAAAAAGTGCAGTTCCCTTATAACATTTTCCAACAGTCACACCTGAAAGTGGCCAGGTGTCCCTATACTTTTGTCCACAGGGTGTATACACAAGCACGCACGCACACACATCATTTGCCTCTCCGTGATGTCATCCGTATGTTTAGTGGCAGCTGGCTATTGTTGACCAGAAATGATGTCACCGCTTCAGTATTACCCAATAGAAAAAAAAAACACGACCTTAGCAAAATGGCTGCCCGTATCGTCTTATAGGTCACAATCCCGGCGCTGCCTTATCCTATATCTGCCAGCACAAATTGACAAGGTTTAGCACATTGTTTATGCACAATGGAAAAGCCCCCGCATGGACGTGACGTGTGACAACAGTCGGGCTACTTGATACCTGTAACCTTCCACGTCCGCGTCACAGCTGATAATCGAGTGAGACGCACACATCGAGCGCATATGCATGTGAGCACGACTGAGCTCCCGGCGCAGATACGGGCGCCGAAGGCAGGAAGCCGAGCGTGCTTTGCTAATCAGGGAGCGCTGGCTGCGTTGCCGCGATGTTGAACTCAGGTCGGTGAAGCAGAAACAATCTCAGCCTCTCGCTGCTCACTGGGTGCGTTCTTTTGAGCTACCGAGCTAATGGCTTCCTCCTCTGCCTTGTAAAACACACACAAAAAAGTGTCCTGGCAGAAGCAATTGCAGCGAGCGGCACGGCTTGTTGAGTAACAAAAGTCCTTTTCGGGACCTTTGCCATCCACCTGAGCGCCTCGCCACCCACGTTTGGATCGCTTCCACTAGTTTTCCGGTGGTGTTTCATCCTCTTGTTTGGCAAGGAAAGGAAAAGGTTGTTTGCTACAAAGTGATAACAACGCTTGTGTGACCTCTAGCTTGTGTTTTGTTTTTTTTACGATGTACAGTACATGAATACACCTGCAGATACTGAGCAATCAATACTGTACAACTACAACAGGTTGGCACACTTTAAAACGGTTTATTTCCTGCAAGAAACGTGATAGATATATTGGCAAGAGAAACACTTGTTACAACAGAAAAATAATATTACAAACACAAATAAAAAAAATAAAAAAAGAAGAAGTTTTGTTAGATGCCTGAATTGTGTCATTATTAACCATGTGATTCACAAAAATGTTAAAGGGGAACATTATCACCAGACCTATGTAAGCGTCAATATATATCTTGATGTTGCAGAAAAAAGACCATATATTTTTTTAACCGATTCCCGAACTCTAAATGGGTGAATTTTGGCGAATTAAACGCCTTTCTAATATTCGCTCTCGGTTGTGACGTCACATCGGGGAAACAATCCGCCATTTTCTCAAACACCGAGTCAAATCAGCTCTGTTATTTTCCGTTTTTTCGACTGTTTTCCGTACCTTGGAGACATCATGCCTCGTCGGTGTGTTGTCGGAGGGTGTAACAACACCAACAGGGACGGATTCAAGTTGCACCAGTGGCCCAAAGATGCCAAAGTGGCAAGAAATTGGACGTTTGTTCCGCACACTTTACCGACGAAAGCTATGCTACGACAGAGATGGCAAGAATGTGTGGATATCCTGCGACACTCAAAGCAGATGCATTTCCAACGATAAAGTCAAAGAAATCTGCCGCCAGACCCCCATTGAATCTGCCGGAGTGTGTGAGCAATTCAGGGACAAAGGGCCTCGGTAGCACGGCAAGCAATGGCGGCAGTTTGTTCCCGCAGACGAGCGAGCTAAACCCCCTATCGACTCTAGCTTCCCTGGCCTGCTGACATCAACTCCAAAACTGGACAGATCAGCTTTCAGGAAAAGAGCGCGGATGAGGGTATGTCTACAGAATATATTAATTGATGAAAATTGGGCATGTTGTTGCCAAATGTATTTCATATGCTGTAAACCTAGTTCATAGTTGTTAGTTTCCTTTAATACCAAACAAACACATACCAATCACTGGTTAGAAGGCGATCGCCGAATTCGTCCTCGCTTTCTCCCGTGTCGCTGGCTGTCGTGTCGTTTTCGTCGGTTCAAACCGATATGGCTCAATAGCTTCAGTTTCTTCTTCAATTTGGTTTTCGCTACCTGCCTCCACACTACAACCATCCGTTTCAATACATGCGTAATCTGTTGAATCGCTTAAGCCGCTGAAATCCGAGTTTGAATCCGAGCTAATGTCGCTATAGCTTGCTGTTCTTTCCGCCATGTTTGTTTGTGTTGGCTTCACTATGTGACGTCACAGGAAAATGGACGGGTGTATATAACGATGGTTAAAATCAGGCACTTTGAAGCTTTTTTTAGGGATATTGCGTGATGGGTAAAATTTTGAAAAAAACGTCGAAAAATATAATAAGCCGCTGGGAACTGATTTTTAATGGTTTTAACCCTTCTGAAATTGTGATAATGTTCCCCTTTAAAATGTTTGCCGTTAAATCTTGAAATTAAAACTGATATATACCTATATCACGATATATATTTCAGTCCTTTACGATAGGGAGATATATCAGGATACATCCTTTGGCATTTAAAATGATAACAGAACTATTTCAAAACGCGTTACAAAAAATTGTAATGTTTATATCTACACTTTTGTTAAAATATGCTAGCACTTATTTGATATTTTATTAAGATTTTAAAAAGAGCAATTATTGCCAAAAGAAACCATTGTAACAACAGACAAATCTACCAAACACAAATAAAAAATAAAATAATGACAAATACAAGCATAAATATATTAAATAAATAAAAATGAAAAAAGTATTTTAAGTTATGTTTCGATGCCTGAGTTGTGTCGTTATTAACCATGAGAGTCTCAAAAATGTTAACAAGTTTGTCTTTAATTCTTGAAAATTAAAACTGATGTTAGCAAAGGTGAACTGTACCTTCATACAGATTAGGAATGGCCGATGTGGACCTAAAATCTATATGGCGATATATATATTTCAGGATATATCAGGATATATCCTTCGGCATTTAAAATGATAACAGAACTATTTCAAAACCCGCTACAAAAACTCCTAATTTGGCTGCTGACGTTAAAATATGCTAGCACTTATTATTTGAAATAATCTTTTAGATTAAAAAAAAAACAATTATTGCTGAAAGAAACCATTGTAACAACAGACAATCTACCAAACACAAAATAAATAAAATAAATAAAAATAAAAACATAAATATATTAAATAAATAACAATTTAAAAAGTATTTTATGTTATGTTTTGATGCCTGGGTTGTGTCATTATTAACCATGAGTCACAAAAATGTTAAAATGTTTGTCATTAATTCTTAAACATTAAAATTGATGTTAGCAAACGTGAACTGTACATTCATACAGATTAGGAATGGGCTATATGGCTTCAAATCTGTATTGCGATATATATTTCAGTCTCTGGTGATATCACAATATATTATTTGACATTTATAATAATATAATTATTTCAAAACGGATTACAAAAACTCTTAATTTGGCTGCTGACGCATACGTTCGCATGTTTTGTCTACACTTCTGTTAAAATGTAATAAGCACTTATTCTTCTGCTGTTTCAAGGCTTTATTTTTGTTTTGTTCCACAAACTCGGGTATTGAGCCAATACCAAGTATTTACAATGGCAGTATTGGTCATACCAATGTTCATACTTTAAGTATTTCATTTTTGATCACAATTATACTCACGCAAAAACACAGGACGGCGGTATAACGATATCAATTGTTTTTTGTTTTTTTTGTATTACATAGAAAATATTTAACAAAGTCAATAGTGCAAAATAACCAACAAAATGAAAACTATTATTGGCTTAGTTTGTTAGCTATGCTTTTCGTATCCTCCTACGGTGTATATTGTTATTGTTGACCCGTCTCCGCTCGGGATGGTGTCCTGCTGGCCCCACTATGGACTGGACTCTTACTATTATGTTGGATCCACTATGGACTGGACTCTCACAATATTATGTCAGACCCACTCGACATCCATTGCTTTCGGTCTCCCCTAGAGGGGGGGGGGGGGGTTACCCACATATGCGGTCCTCTCCAAGGTTTCTCATAGTCATTCACATCGACGTCCCACTGGCGTGAGTTTTTCCTTGCCCGTATGTGGGCTTTGTACCGAGGATGTCGTTGTGGCTTGTGCAGCCCTTTGAGACACTTGTGATTTAGGGCTATATAAATAAAGATTGATTGATTGATTGATTGATTGTGGCATGTTTAGCTATTCCTCAACCTCTAGTCCTCTGTTTATTTGCCACTATGAAGGTGAAGATTAGTAGTTTAGAAGCAACTCTGATGGGACATAAGCCACTAGCTCGCTAACAAGCACGCTACATCGCGTTGCGGACACCTTCGTTCGCTTGCCGCTGTCAAATTTGCGGCACACAGCTGAAATGAGTCATCAACAAGCATTATCGCGATATGACTTCCGTATCAAAAGCTCTATTGCTGGCAAAATGTATATCATTTACAGTAGAATCTCGATTTACGACCCCCTCTATTTGTGGACTTTTTGATTCGCAAACTTTTATATTGAGCCAAATGTGTCTTCGGGTGCAAACCATTTCTCTTAACGCTTCATTCGTTCTTTCGTTTTTTTGTTTTGCCTGCAGGCAAAAAGCAGCGTGCAGCATTTTGGGGGAGACGGAGCCTTTCTGTGTCACTTGCTGCGCAATACACACTACTAGTCACTTCAAGGCGCTTCAGCGTTTGTGCCTTTTCTGTGTTTTTTCGCCATTTGTCCATTTTGCTAACTCAATATGAGTCACAAAAATACAAGAGACCAGCGTGGAAATGAGGACGGAATCGGTGTGGAGTTAAAAAAAAAAAAAAGATTATTTGCATTGATTGATTGATTGAAACTTTTATTAGTAGATTGCACTGTTCGGTACATATTCCGTACAATTGACCACTAAATGGTAACACCCGAATACGTTTTTCAACTTGTTTAAGTCAGGATTAATGGCGCTCGCAAGTATGGAAGAATTGACAACGCAGACTTCATACTACAGCAAGTTTTAATTGTGATGAGACAGGACTTTTCTGGAAAAGATGCCAACGCAGACTTATTTAGCAGCATCTCTTCCAAAGCACACACACACGGCCACTCCCCCGATCCCTCCCTTCTCTCCCTCTGTCTGCTCCTTTCTCGTCAGCTCTTCCTTTGCCGATGTTAATGAAAGTGGATTCGACATTTTTAAAAGGTTGATTATTGTAGCAATATTGTTGTCAAAGTTAAGGATTTATGTGATTTCTGATCGTTTGTGAGACCGCCACAAACAAATAACAGTAAATGTCTCAAACTTGATGTATGTAAGATATTATTCATTTAATCACCTATTTATGAAGAAAACGGTTGTATTTAGACTGCATTGATTTGGAATGTGTGAAATGTGTACAAAGTGAGTACAGGAAGTGAACATGCGTTAGTAGTTGATATGAAGTGGAAAAGGGGTAGATGAATGTGATGCATCATTTTGACACTGTATATATGTTCAAATAAACCAACCAACCAAAGAGATTTCTGTGTGTGTCTGCAGAGCATACAGGACAGTTCAGCTTGTTCCACCAACTTGCATTGCATGTCATACTGGACATATTACCATCTACATAAGGAAAGTCCTACATGGGTGAAGCTGGAGACACATTCTTGTGGTTCTGCTTCTTTAGCAGCCCTAATGGGTGCAGCTTTGCCTCTATCAGTGAAGACAATTAATATTAATCCTGTAGTAAGTCACTCGCTCAAAATATACTGTCAATTTCGAAAACATTTTAACCTGCAAGGAATGAGCCTTTTCAGTCCAGTAGCATCAAATCACTGCTTTCCACCTTCAACAC
This sequence comes from Nerophis lumbriciformis, assembly GCF_033978685.3. Taxonomy (NCBI): domain Eukaryota; kingdom Metazoa; phylum Chordata; class Actinopteri; order Syngnathiformes; family Syngnathidae; genus Nerophis; species Nerophis lumbriciformis. The sequence goes on from NC_084552.2 coordinate 58,837,282, forward strand.
TTGACACAGCTTTTAATATGTGGCATCAAAGGGGTTTGAAATGCTTCAATGATCTTTTTATAGACAATATATTCGCCTCTTTTACGGAGTTGTCCAAGAAATTTAATCTACCCAGTTCCCATATATTTAGATATTTCCAGATAAGTGATTATGTTAAAACAGTTCTTCCGCAGTTCCCTAACAAACCCTCTAAATCAACCACAGATGAAATTATGTCTTTAAATCCAATAAAGAAGAGGGCAATATCATATATACTTAATTTACTCTCAGGATTAGAATGCACTTCCATGCTAAGAATCAGAACAGCATGGGAACAAGACCTCCAAACATCAATAGATGACGTAACCTGGGCAAAAATTGAGAAAAGGGTTCACTTATCTTCAATGTGCGCACGACACTCACTGGTCCACTTTAAAGTGATACACCGGGTGCACTTCTCAAAAGCAAAATTAGCAAAAATATTTCCCCATATTAACCCATTATGTGATAGATGTCAACTAGACAACGCAACATTAATACACATGTTTTGGCTTTGTCCGAAGCTAAAGGGGTACTGGAAGTCCATCTTCGAAGCACTCTCCACGGTTTTAACAATTCAAATCGATCCAAACCCTTTAATTTCTGTATTTGGAATCATTCCTGAAGGGATGGAACTACCTGTCGGGGGTCACAAAATAGTTGCCTTTACCACCCTCCTCGCACGCCGCCTGATATTGTTGAAGTGGAAGGAGGCTGTCCCACCCTTAGTCTCCCACTGGATAAGGGACGTACTAGCAAACCTGAAGCTCGAGAAAATAAGATACACATTACGGGGCTCTGAAAACAAGTTTTTTAAAGTGTGGAGACCTTTTTTGATTTTTTTTGACCAATCTTCTACACAAGTGCAGGAAGAGCCCTAGATATGTACCTAAATATGGCCTTGTCATGCTGCGTCTACATTATGTTTCAGTTTTCAATTACTGTGTTTTAAGCAGAGGTGGGTAGTAACGCGCTACATTTACTCCGTTACATCTACTTGAGTAACTTTTGGGATAAATTGTACTTCTAAGAGTAGTTTTAATGCAACTTACTTTTACTTTTACTTGAGTATATTTATAGAGAAGAAACGCTACTTTTACTCCGCTATTTTTATCTACATTCAGCTCGCTACTCGTTACTAATTTTTATCGATCTGTTAAATGCACGCTTTGTTTGTTTTGGTCTGTCAGACAGACCTTCAAAGTGCCTGCCTTACTGGTGACGTTTCACTTCGTTCCACCAATCAGATGCAGTCACTGGTGACGTTGGACCAATCAAACAGAGCCAGGCGGTCACATGACCTGACTTAAACAAGTTGAAAAACTTATTGGGGTGTTACCATTTAGTGGTCAATTGTACGGAATATGTACTGTACTGTGCAATCTACTAATACAAGTTCCAATCAATCAATCAAAAGTGTGAAGGAAAAAAGACACTATTTTATTTCAAACGTACATCCCGTCACAAGCCTAAAGACTGACTGCACAGTTCCTGTCTTCACAATAAAAGTGCCGCTCCATCGCGCCTGCGCTTTCAAAATAAGAGTCTCCGAAAGCCAGCGCAAACAAGCTAGCAAGCTACGGAGTTTGCCGCCAATGTATTTCTTGTAAAGTGTATAAAAACGAATATGGAAGCTGGACAGATAAGATGCCAAAAACCAACCACTTTCATGTGGTTTTAGACAGAAAGGAGGAACTTTTTTTCTCTTCCATTTGAAAACGTGGATGTTATCATCACTACTGTCTGATTACAATCAATGCAAGTCATCAGAATCAGGTAATACACCAACTTATATTCTTGTCTTCATGAAAGAAAGGAATTTATATGTGTTAAACATGCATGTATATTCATTAAAACACCTTTAACATGTAAACAAACACGGCAAAATAAATAAATATAAATTATATACTGTATATATATATGTGTGTGTATATATATATATATATATATATATATATATATATATATATATATATATATATATATATATGTATATATATATATATATATATATATATATATATATATATATATATATATATATATATATATATAAATGTGTGTATATATATATATATATGTGTGTGTATATATATAAATGTCTGTATATATATATATATATATATATATATATATATATATATATATGTGTGTGTATATATATACATGTGTGTATGTATATATATATATATATATATATATATATATATATATATATATATATATATATATATATATATATATATATATATATATATATATATATATATATATATATATATATATATATATATATGATATGTGTCTGTATGTTACTCATCAGTTACTCAGTACTTGAGTAGTTTTTTCACAACATACTTGTTACTTTCACTCAAGTAAATATTTGGGTGACTACTCCTTACTTTTACTTGAGTAATAAATCTCTAAAGTAACAGTACTCTTACTTGAGTACAATTTCTGGCTACTCTACCCACCTCTGGTTTTAAGTGCCTTGTACTGAACTTTATCTATTTATTTATTTATTTATTTTTACTCCGGGTACTTTTGTACTCTTACTTTTGTTTTTTGTTTTTGTTTTGAGTGACAGCAGGGGTAGGGGACGAAGAGGGTTTGAATATGTTGTTAATGTGAATGTGAAATCAATAAAAAGAACTATGAAAGAAAGGACAGTTCAGCTTGTTGTTGTTGTTTTGGCTTGTTAATAAAGACAAAGTTGATCCATTGCCTCCCTGTTATGTTTGTTTGATATACATTACTGTATAGCACTTTATATTGTGTACAAAACTTCACTAAAACATGGACTTTTGTCGAGGCTGGATCCCATTATTCACATTTTCATTGTTTCTTATGGAGAAGTTTGATTCACTATACAAACTTTTCTATTTACGAACCCTGTTCAAGAACCAGCTTGTAAATCCGCTGTACATTGTAAACAGAGGTGGGTAGAGTAGCCAGAAATTGTACTCAAGTAAGAGTACTGTTACTTTAGAGATTTATTACTCAAGTAAAAGTAAGGAGTAGTCACCCAAATACTTACTTGAGTAAAAGTAAAAAGTATGTTGTGAAAAAACTACTCAAGTACTGAGTAACTGATGAGTAACATATATACACACACACATATATATATATATATATATATATACACATACATTGATATATACAGTATATAATTTATATTTATTTATTTTGCCGTTTTTGTTTACATGTTAAAGGTGTTTTAATGAATATACAAGCATGTTTAACACATATAGATTCCTTTCTTTCATGAAGACAAGAATATAAGTTGGTGTATTACCTGATTCTGATGACTTGCATTGATTGTAATCAGACAGTAGTGATGAAAACGTCCTCGTTTTCAAATGGAGGAGAAAAAAAGTTCCTCCTTTCTGTCTAATACCACATGAAAGTGGTTGGTTTTTGGCTTCTTATTTGTACAGCTTCCATATTTGTTTTTATACACTTTACAAGAAATACATTGGCGGCAAACTCCGTAGCTTGCTAGCTTGTTTGTGCTGGCTTTCGGAGACTCTTATTTTGAAAGCGCAGGCGCGATGGAGCGGCACTTTTATTGTGAAGACAGGAACTGTGAAGTCAGTCTTTAGGCTTTTGACAGGATGTACGGTTGAAATAAAAAAGGGTCTTTTTTCCTTCACACTTTTGATTGATTGATTGGAACTTTTATTAGTAGATTGCACAGTACAGTACATATTCCGTACAATTGACCACTAAATGGTAACACCTGAATACGTTTTTCAACTTGTTTAAGTCAGGTCATGTGACCCCTGGCTCTGTTTGATTGGTCCAACGTCACCAGTGACTGCATCTGATTGGTGGAACGAAGTGAAACGTCATCAGTGACTGTATTTGTTGAAACGCAGGCACTGTGGAGGTCTGTCTGACAGACCAAAACAAACAAAGCGTGCATTAACAGATCGATAAAAATTTGAAGCGAGTAGCGAGCTGAATGTAGATAAAAGTAGCGGAGTAAAAGTAGCGTTTCTTCTCTATAAATATACTCAAGTAAAAGTAAAAGTATGTTGCATTAAAACTACTCTTAGAAGTACAATTTATCCCAAAAGTCACTCAAGTAGATGTAACGGAGTAAATGTAGCGCGTTACTACCCACCTCTGATTGTAAATCGTCGTTCAAGAGTGATGGATTTTTTCTGGTCGATACTGCCACCCCTCCAGAAGCGTCTGGCAGAAATTGGTTAAGTAGGTCGCTTGCAAACAAACTAATCATTTGCCATTTGCTTTGCATTTGTATTGGGTAGGCTTGTGTATAAATGTACGCTCCACTGCAGCGCTATCATAATTACTTGACTCCAATCTTTATTACGCGCCATACAAAGGCTGCAGGATGGAGCATAAAGTAGGCCGAGAGCAGCGGCGACCCTTCTCGCACACAACCATATTTGCACGTGTGTGTGCGTGTGTGTGTGTGTGTGTTATGACGCTGCATGTGACCTAGTTCTGTTCGGCCCGCATCTGAGTTCCCCGCTGCAGGTTATACTGCGCTGGCCTGCACTAAACTTACTTCCTCCGGTAAAACTAAAGCGCTCGCACGATGGCTTGCTGCGGCACGCCGGGAATTGTCACTCGGATGCAGGAGAGACCTGCAAAAAACCGGCAGTACCTCAGCTCACACGGATTCTAAATGGGCACACGTGTACTGTTCGTGTGCCAGGTGTCCTAACTGTGTGTTTTTGTTTGTGTTCTGCGAGTGGAGAAGCACAGGGAGCCTTTGGGGAATAATGGCGGCATATTGTTGGAAATCCCGTGTTTCCCCTTTTCTCGGAACTGACTTGTAACTTAATCACCGTGACGACTGCGGCCATCGCTGTAGATACACATGCGCAGGTAAACAACAGCGAGGCACAAGCAATACGCCCCCCAGCTTGTCAAAATCTCCCCATACTTGCCCGAATCATTTGTGCTGCAATTATTTTTCTCTGTTATACTTTTTATGTTATTAGAAATGATTGGGATTCGTTTGGGGAGCTTTTGAGAAGGTGGGGGATGGCTGGTTAGGAATCGTAAAACGTTAATAACATCAACATTTTAAAAATACCACGTTAATTAAATAAAAACGATAATATTTAGACCAGGGGTGCTCACACTTTTTCTGCAGGCGAGCTACTTTTCAATTGATCAAGTCGTGGGGATCTACCTCATTCATATATATCATTTATATTTACTTATTTATGAAACACATGTTTTTGTTAACAAGTTAAAGGTGTTTAATGATAATACAAGCATGTTTAACACATATAGTCAATATTGTTAACAAGTTAAAGGTGATTAATGATAATACAAGCATGTTTAACACATATAGTTAATATTGTTAAGTTAAAGGTGTTTAAAGATAATGCAAACATGTTTAACACATATAGTTAATATTGTTAACAAGTTAAATATGTTTAGTGATAATGCAAGCATGTTTAACACATATAGTTAATATTGTTAATAAATTAAAGGTGTTTAATGATAATACAAGAATGTTTAACACATAGTTAATATTGTTAACAAGTTAAAGGTGTTTAAAGATAATACAAGCATGTTTAACACTTATAGTTAATATTGGTAATAAGTTAAAGGTGTTTAAAGATAATACAAGCATGTTTAACACATATAGTTAATATTGTTAATAAGTTAAAAGTGTTTAGAGATAATACAAGCATGTTTAACACATATAGATTCCTTTCTTTCATGAAGACAAGAATATAAGTTAGTGTATTACCTGATTGTGATGACTTGCATTGATTGGAATCAGACAGTAGTGCTGATAAGGTCCGCATTTTCGAATGGAGGAGAAAAAAAGTCCTCCTTTCTGTCCAATACCACATGAAAGTGGTTGGTTTTTGGCATCTTATTTGTCCAGCTTCCGTACTCCTTTGTATACACTTTACAAGAAATACATTGTCGGCAAACTCCGTAGCTTGCTAGCTTGTGCACGCGAGCTTTCTGAGACTCTTATTTTGGTAGCGCAGGCAGGATGAAATAGCGCTTTTATTGTGCAACTGTGCAGTTGGTCTTTGGAGTTTTGACGACAGGTACGGCGCCAGAGTCTGTTGAAATAAAGTGTTTCTCGCCTTCCAGTCGGTAATTTTAATGAGCTGGCAGCAGCCAGCGTCATCTCAGAAGACCCTCGGGTGCCGTGAATGTCAATCAAGTGACGAAAGTGACGTCATAGTGAAGATTTATGATCGCTCATTTTTAGGACTATTTTTTTAATGGCTGGCTGGTGATCGACTGACACACCCTCCGAGATCGACCGGTAGCTCGCGATCGACGTAATGAGCACCCCTGATTTAGACAAACATTTTTTGAAGCACAAATGTAGCACAAACATTTGGGACTGGTTTGGGGGGCTTTTGAGAGGGGCTGGGAGGAGTGGTTATGAATACTTACTGTACATGTTGATAACATAAAACTATAATAGTTGGACCAACAATTTTGCAGCACAAACCAGCACAAATGATTGGGACAAGTTTAGGGATATTTTGACATTGTTTGGAGGGCCGATAACATAATAACTAATCTTTAGACAAACATTTTGCAGCACAAACCAGCACAAATGTATGATATTGGTTTGGGGAGCTTTTGAGAAGGTGTGTGTGTGTGTGTGCGTGTGTGTGTGTGTGTGGAGTGCTGTGGGTTATAAATGATAAAACATTAATAACATAAAACTATAACAGTGAGACCAAAATATTTTGCTGCACAAACCAACACAAATGTAGCACCGACGATTGGAACCGGTTTGAGGAGATTTTGACATGGTTTTGGTGTGGAGCTGGTTATGAATAATAACATGTTAATAATGTAAAAAACATAACAACTACAATAGTTAGAGCAAAAATTTTAGCAGGATAAACTAACACAAACGTAGCACAAATGAATGGGACAAGTTTGGGGAGACGTTGATATAGTTGGGGGGGCTCGTTATGAACAATAACATGTAAATACATGTAAGTAACTTCAAAAAACATACACAACTATTGACATAAAAACTATAATCGTTAGACAAAAAAACGTTGTAGCACAAACGTAGCACAAACACTTGGGACAAGTTTGGGGAGATTTTGACATGGTTGGAGGGCTGGTTAATAACATAAAAGCCATAAAACGTTCATAACATAAAATTACAATAGTTAGACCAAACATGTTTACAGCACAAACGTAGCACAAACTATTGGGACTGGTTTTAAAAGCTTTTGAGAAAGTGGGGTCTGGCTGGTTATGAATCATAAAAGGTTAATAACATAACAACTATAATAGTTAGATCAAAACATTTTGCAGCACAAATGTAGCACCGACGATTGGAACCGGTTTGAGGAGATTTTGACATGGTTTTGGGGTGGAGCTGGTTATGAATAATAACATGTTAATAACGTAAAAAACATAAAAAACTTTAACATAAAAACTACAATAGTTAGAGCAACAATTTTTGCAGAATAACACAAACGTAGCACAAACGAATGGGACAAGTTTGGGGAGACGTTGATATAGTTGGGGGGGGCTAGTTATGAACAATAACATGTAAATACATGTAAATAACTTCAAAAAACATACACAACTATTGACATAAAAACTATAATCGTTAGACAAAAAACTTTGCAGCACAAACCAGCACAAATGTAGCACAAACACTTGGGACAAGTTTGGGGAGATTTTGACTTGGTTGGAGGGCTGGTTAATAACATAAAAGCCATAAAACGTTAATAACATAAAATTACAATAGTTAGACCAAACATGTTTACAGCACAAACGTAGCACAAACTATTGGGACTGGTTTTAAAAGCTTTTGAGAAAGTGGGGTCTGGCTGGTTATGAATCATAAAAGGTTAATAACATAACAACTATAATAGTTAGATCAAAACATTTTGCAGCACAAATGTAGCACCGACGATTGGAACCGGTTTGAGGAGATTTTGACATGGTTTTGGGGTGGAGCTGGTTATGAATAATAACTTGTTAATAACGTAAAAAACATAAAAACTTTAACATAAAAACTACAATAGTTAGAGCAACAATTTTTGCAGAATAACACAAACGTAGCACAAACGAATGGGACAAGTTTGGGGGGACTTGATATAGTTGGGGAGCTAGTTATGAACAATAACATGTAAATACATGTAAGTAACTTCAAAAAACATACACAACTATTGACATAAAAACTATAATCGTTAGACAAAAAACTTTGCAGCACAAACCAGCACAAACGTAGCACAAACACTTGGGACAAGTTTGGGGAGATTTTGACTTGGTTGGAGGGCTGGTTAATAACATAAAAGCCATACAACGTTAATAAGATAAAATTACAATAGTTAGACCAAACATGTTTACAGCACAAACGTAGCACAAACTATTGGGACTGGTTTTAAAAGCTTTTGAGAAAGTGGGGTCTGGCTGGTTATGAATCATAAAAGGTTAATAACATAACCACTATAATAGTTAAATCAAAATATTTTGCAGCACAAATGTAGCACCGACGATTGGAACCGGTTTGAGGAGATTTTGACATGGTTTTGGGGTGGAGCTGGTTATGAATAATAACATGTTAATAACGTAAAAAACATAAAAACTTTAACATAAAAACTACAATAGTTAGAGCAACAATTTTTGCAGAATAACACAAACGTAGCACAAACGAATGGGACAAGTTTGGGGAGACGTTGATATAGTTGGGGGGGGGGGGGGGGGGGGCTAGTTATGAACAATAACATGTAAATACATATAAATAACTTCAAAAAACATACACAACTATTGACATAAAAACTATAATCGTTAGACAAAAAAACTTTGTAGCACAAACCAGCACAAATGTAGCACAAACACTTGGGACAAGTTTGGGGAGATTTTGACTTGGTTGGAGGGCTGGTTAATAACATAAAAGCCATACAACGTTAATAACATAAAATTACAATAGTTAGACCAAACATGTTTACAGCACAAACATAGCACAAACTATTGGGACTGGTTTTAAAAGCTTTTGAGAAAGTGGGGTCTGGCTGGTTATGACTCATAAAAGGTTAATAACATAACAACTATAATAGTTAGATTAAAATAATTTGCAGCACAAACGTAGCACAAACAAATGGGACACGTTTGGGGAGATATTAACATGGTGGGAGGGCTGGTTATGAATAATAACATGTTAATAGCCGAAAATACATACAACTTTAATAACAAAGATGATAATACTTAGAGCAAAAACTTGTGCAGCACAAACCAGCACAAATGTAGCACTGGATGACGTCACAAGTCAGAAAATGTATTTTAGAATAACTTAGAAACCGTATCGGCACAAACAAGTATTTCTGCAGCGCAAACAATTGGTTGTTTGGGGAGATTTTGACAAGGTGCGGGGGCCAACTTACCACAGGTACACACAGTAACTGTCGGTGAGTTAGAAAAGAACTGAAGTTAATGATGCATTGTTTGAAGAGGAGTAGCAGAGTGAAACTGAAACACAAAGGGTCACATTGATGTGTCAGGTATTGCACTGATCCACCTGAGGGTGCGAAACATTCTCACATTTCTTCCAGTGAATTGAAAAGTGTCCCACAAAGGAGTGAAACTGTGACAGGATCACAGTGTTCCACAGCTTTGTTTGTCTTTAATAAGAAGGAGGGAATGGGACGATATTGCTGAGTCACACACTGTACGCTGGGTTTAATTGCACTTTCACGCCCTTTGTTTGACAATTGAAAGCCGACGAAGCGAAAAAGAAAGAAGTAGGAACCCAATGTAAGGAAAGCAAAAGAACGAAACACAAGGGCTAATAACATAAGAGACAGCAGGTAGAACACAAGGTTTAGCTGGGAGTTGAATGCGAAGTACAAAGACCAAAATAACGGCCCTTGTGACGACATATTATGATATTGCTTGGACTTACCCCTTATTAGGGCCCTTAAAGGGGAACATTATCACCAGACCTATGTAAGCGTCAATATATACCTTGATGTTGCAGAAAAAAGACCATATATTTTTTTAACCGATTTCCGAACTCTAAATGGGTGAATTTTGGCGAATTAAACGCCTTTCTATTATTCGCTCTCGTGACGTCACATCGAGAAGCAATCCGCCATTTTCTCAAACACATTACAAACACAAACACACAGTCAAATCAGCTCTGTTATTTTCCGTTTTTTCGACTGTTTTCCATAGGTTGGAGACATCATGCCTCGTCGGTGTGTTGTCGGAGGGTGTAACAACACGAACAGGGATGGATTCAAGTTGCACCAGTGGCCCAAAGATGCGAAAGTGGCAAGAAATTGGACGAAATTTGTTCAAAATACGAGGGTGTGGGGAAAGCCGACGAAATGGTCAGTCGTTTGTTCCGCACACTTTACCGACGAAAGATATGCTACGACAGAGATGGCAAGAATGTGTGGATATCCTGCGACACTCAAAGCAGATGCATTTCCAACGATAAAGTCAAAGAAATCTGCCGCCAGACCCCCATTGAATCTGCCGGAGTGTGTGAGCTATTCAGGGACAAAGGACCTCGGTAGCGCGGCAAGCAATGGCGGCAGTACGTTCCCGCAGACGAGCGAGCTAAACCCCCTGCATGTCTTGGCTCACACCGCTTCTACCGTCCCTTATGCCACCTTACAGGACAAAAACAGCACATTTAAAATGCTGAAATCGTGGAAAAATATATGTTCTTAGCGCGCCTGAAATGGGCTGTCTGCACTCTCAAAGTGCATGTTGTTGCCAAATGTATTTCATATGCTGTAAACCTAGTTCATAGTTGTTAGTTTCCTTTAATGCCAAACAAACACATACCAATCGTTGGTTAGAAGGCGAGCGCCGAATTCGTCCTCGCTTTCTCCCGTGTCGCTGGCTGTCGTGTCGGTTTCGTCGGTTCCGCTTGCATACGGTTCAAACCGATATGGCTCAATAGCTTCAGTTTCTTCTTCAATTTCGTTTTCGCTACCTGCCTCCACACTACAACCATCCGTTTCAATCAAATCTGAGTCTGAATCCGAGCTAATGTCGCTATACCTTGCTGTTCTTTCCGCCATGTTTGTTTGTGTTGGCTTCACTATGTGACGTCACAGGAAAATGGACGGGTGTTTATAACGATGGTTAAAATCAGGCACTTTGAAGCTTTTTTTAGGGATATTGCGTGATGGGTAAAATTTTGAAAAAAACTTCGAAAAATAAAATAAGCCACTGGGAACTGATTTTTAATGGTTTTAACCCTTCTGAAATTGTGATAATATTCCCCTTTAAGGCCATATTGAAACTGCTTTGTTCATGATTAAATCTCCAATTTTTGCAGGCTCATCAGGTCAGGCGAAAAATTATATATTTTTGGGGGCCCAAACATGAAATTTTAATTTGACTCAATAGCGCCCCCTTAAAAATTCTAAAAAAAAATGACACCCCGCTACCAGATTCACGTGATGTATCATCAGGAAAATCGATGGAGACATCTATCATGAGAGGAGGCAAGTAAAAGTCTCAAGAAGCCACATTTGAAAATAAACAGAAAGTCGTCCATCTTGGTTTCCATTGGCCAGTTCTATGCTAAAAAGAGGGGTTGTATTTTAATCAGAGGTGGGTAGTAACGCGCTACATTTACTCCGTTACATCTACTTGAGTAACCTTTGGGATAAATTGTACTTCTAAGAGTAGTTTTAATGCAACTTACTTTTACTTTTACTTGAGTATATTTATAGAGAAGAAACGCTACTTTTACTCCGCTACTTTTATCTACATTCAGCTCGCTACTCGCTACTCATTTTTATCGATCTGTTAACGCACGCTTTGTTTGTTTTGGTCTGTCAGACAGACCTTCAAAGTGCCTGCGTTACTGGTGACGTTTCACTCCGTTCCACCAATCAGATGCAGTCACTGGTGACGTTGGACCAATCAAACAGAGCCAGGCGGTCACATGACCTGACTTAAACAAGTTGAAAAACTTATTGGGGTGTTACCATTTAGTGGTCAATTGTACGGAATATGTACTGTACTGTACAATCTACTAATACAAGTTTCAATCAATCAATCAAAAGTGTGAAGGAAAAAAGACCCTTTTTTATTTCAAACGTACATCCCGTCACAAGCCTAAAGACTGACTGCACAGTTCCTGTCTTCACAATAAAAGTGCCGCTCCATCGCGCCTGCGCTTTCAAAACAAGAGTCTCCGAAAGCCAGCGCAAACAAGCTAGCAAGCTACGGAGTTTGCCGCCAATGTATTTCTTGTAAAGTGTATAAAAACGAATATGGAAGCTGGACAGATAAGATGCCAAAAACCAACCACTTTCATGTGGTATTAGACAGAAAGGAGGAACTTTTTTTCTCCTGCATTTGAAAAGGTGGACGTTAAGCACTGCTGTCTGATTACAATCAATGCAAGTCATCAGAATCAGGTAATACACCAACTTATATTCTTGTCTTCATGAAAGAAAGGAATCTATATGTGTTAAACATGCATGTATATTCATTAAAACACCTTTAACATGTAAACAAAAACGGCAAAATAAATAAATATAAATGATATACTGTATATATCAATGTATGTGTATATATGTATATATATATATATATATATATATATATATATATATATATATATATATATATATATGATATGAGTGTGTATGTTACTCATCAGTTACTCAGTACTTGAGTAGTTTTTTCACAACATACTTTTTACTTTTACTCAAGTAAATATTTGGGTGACTACTCCTTACTTTTACTTGAGTAATAAATCTCTAAAGTAACAGTACTCTTACTTGAGTACAATTTCTGGCTACTCTACCCACCTCTGATTTTAATGGACTCCTCCAAGGGACTTTGACCAAATGAGCTGCGGTTAAAATGAAAGAAACTAGACAGGTGGGCGAATTTGCCTACGTCATAGGATGTGGGCGGGGCATGCAGTCAAACTTTGATCTGATGGCTCACCACAAAATTGGTGAATTTGGCTTGACAAGTTCAGATCTTAATCATACTTGGTACAAATGATGATGATGACACTCCGTAACCATTCATAGTGGGTGGAGCCTATTGCGCCGAAAACTGCTCCTCGCCATCACCAGTCAAACCGCCATTACGTCATTTTAGATGATAAAACAGATACTAAGTGATGGTCTGCAATGAAATGTGACTAAAATTTGCCTATGCTATAAGATGTGGGCGTGGCACGGTGCCAAACTTTGATCTGACCGTTCGCCACAAAACACAAGACGTTAATACAGAATCTCGGCTCCACAAGTTCAGATTTGGATCTTAATTGGTAAAAATTATGATGATGAGGTCACCCTGAAGTGCTGGATTGTTCAGTAAATATTTTTACCTATTCATAGTCGACGGAACCTGGCAGTGTAAACTGCTCCTCGTCATCATCAATTAAACTGTAATTACGCCACTTTAGATAAATGCTTCTCAATTATTTTTTCCGTTATGCCCCCCTAGAATAAGAAAACCTTTTGAGCCCCCCCCCCCACCACAACCATAAATAGCAGTAGTTGTTTATAGAATTGTAGCACACCTCTACATAACAGAGTATTAATTTTAAAAAAAAAGAAAGAACAAAGATCAACTTACAACAAAGAATAACTTTATTAACATAGTTTTTTTTAGTCTGTAACAGAAAAGATTTAAATTGCATCAATTTGCTTGAAATAAAAAAATGAATCCTTATTTAAACTGCAAACATTTTTTGACCGACTTGAACCATTTGATACTGAAAAATAAAATAAATAAAACTCAATAGTTACAGGTTAACCCTTTCTAGTTTGCTACAGTATGGTGATCTGGTACGGCTTCAATTAGAAGCAATTGTATACACTGTTTATTAGGCAAAGTTCTCTTAAAGGCAATTGTATTCACTATTACTTAATAGGCAAATATAGATTGCTTGTAACAAAGTCATTACAAGTTTAAGGTAATCCTACTACTGCCAAAAAGGCTGTTCTTGAGGGGAGTTAGGGTTAGCCCTGACCTTAACCCTAACTCTTGCCCTCTTTTGATGATGGATGGATGGATGGATGGATGGATAGGCAGTATTTCGAGACAGCTATAAACAAGGCTACTTTTAATCATGGTACTGTTTAAAAGTCATACCCAGATTGCAGAGTAGTATAAAGATGGCCTTCGTGAGCCCATAATGCATTGCTGCGAATGAATAAAAGTTGAAACCATAAGTTACAATGCTACGCGGAATAGTGACATACACTAAATTTCTTATGTCATTATACTAATGTTATTATGCTGATGTTTTATGCTAGCATTTTAGCCAATTTTGATCATTTACACCTAAAATGTGTGGATTTTTGGACTTGTCTCTATCTTGCAAGTATGTTAACTGGTTTCATTACAACATGTTAACTTTAGCCTGCTAACATTTTATGGTAACTTTTTATCTAATTGTATTTGTTTCAACTTAAAAGTCTGTTTTTTTGTTACTTGGCACCATATCAGAATCAGAATCAGAATAGTTTTTATTGCCATTGCCATTGCCATCTATTGCCATATAAGAAGTATGTTAAATTATATATTAGCATATTTGCTAATTTTGATTATTTAAACCTAAAATTCATGCTATTTGTCATGTCTGTGTAATCATGTTTTGTTTAGTTTCTGGCTTTTCACTCCCTTGTCTTGTTTGCATGATTACCCATTAGTTTCACCTGTTCCACGTTTGGACTCATTGTGCACTCTTGTTTGTCACCATAGCAACCATTAGTTTTCACCTGTCACGTCACGCACCTGTTTCACGTTTTGAGTCACGCACCTGTTTTCGTTAATCATGTCTGTGTTATTTAAGCTTTTCATTTTCTGTTGTTCGTCCTGACGACATCCCCGTATTATACACCTGTCACACTCTGTCCACCTCTGCGCACTTCATGTCCATGCCAAGTAAGTTTTGTTTATTATTGCCATAGTTAGTGTTTTTTGTTGTTCATAGTTTTTTGCCCCCGTGCAAGTCTTTTGTTTTCATTAGTCAAGTTTGTACATCCGCCTTGAGCGCGCCTTTTGTTTCTTTGAGTGTTATTATTAAATCATGTATTTACCTTCAAGTCATATCCAGTCCAATTCACTTGCACCTCGGGAGAACAAACCAAGCCATAGTCCTAGTCATGACACTATTGGTTTTCATTATAACAAGCTAATAGCCTTTTAAGCTTTAATAACTTGATAAATGATAAATTTAATAAACTAATTAAATTTTCTAATAGCCTTTTAAGCTTTAATAACTGGATAAATGATACATTTAATAATAATAATAATTTACTAATTTAATAAACTAAAACTTTACAATGCTATAATAATAATAAATAATAATAATAATAATAATAATAAAATAATAATAATAATAAATAATGACATTAAATAATAAATAATAAAATAATGACATTGTAAATTTAAACTTTAATTAACTAATTTAATAAACTAATAAATGGACTGTACTCTCACAATATTATGTTAGACCCACTCGACATCCATTGCATTCGGTCTACCCTAGAGGGGGGGGGGGGGGTTACCCACATATGCGGTTTAAGGTTTCTCATAGTCATTCACATCGACGTCCCACTGGGGTGAGTTTTTCCTTGCCCTTATGTGGGCTCTGTACCAAGGATGTCGTTGTGGCTTGTGCAGCCCTTTGAGACACTTGGTGATTTAGGGCTATATAAACAAACATTGATTGATTGATTGATTGAATAAACCCCGGGCCAGAGGTTCACAGCACAGATAGCAGGCCCATTAAAATTTCCACGGGATTGTTCTTCTTCCAATACCCATCCATCCATTTTCTACCACTGGTCCCTCTCACATGCTATGCTAAAAATGCTGTCTGTTTTCCACCAATTATATGATTTTTGGCAAAGATTTGTATTAGGAGGCCCACAAGCCACCTACTTCCTGTTCCTTAGTGTCATTTTGGTCTATCTTGTGCCATTCTTAGAAAGTATGCCCGCACTCCCATGGTGAAGGAGTGGTGAAAGTACATTTTGGGGAAGTCGCTCTACCACAGTGGGAGAGTACTCCCATACATTACTGCAAGCTTCCCTCAGCTTGAAGTGGATCGTTGCATACCCGTGGCGAGCGCTCACCCTTTAATCATCGTCATTGGGGAGGCACGCCATCGTTTATCATTATGCGGGATTCGCTTGAGTAAACTGTCTGACGACCATGTTGGGCGCTAGGTAGCTTGAGTGAAGGAAGCAACCAATAAACACGGTGGTTAATTGTTTTAGTTCAATGGAAACTTAAGGGAATCTAAAAACAAAGGCTGACTGACAGGGACTCTGTCAGCGCTCTCAAGCGTGACGACAATCAGTCGTTCATCCTTTTCACCTGTATGCTACCAGGTCACGGGCGGATGGGCTCTATCCCAGCATGCATTGTGCCAGGAAGGATACACCGCCGTAGAGTTGTCTTCAGACGCATTTGTCATAGACAACATATGACGTCGCTTGTCAGACAGAAACCTGAGACCGTCACAGGAATCAAACCGGGAACCATCAGTGTCTTTTGAGTTCTTTGTTAACATATGCTGCTCCACTCTACCAAGTTTGAGAAACATACTGTAGATATGATAGAGCTTTAAATACGTCCAAACAAAGCCTAAAAGTGCTACTTAAGTGACAAAATACAGTATGATGCACACACATTTGTGTCGTCGAAGCAGGCTGAGCAAAAAACTGAAAGCATCACCAAAAATGCTCAAAATTCCACTTATGTAGGAAATCATACAAAAAGTTCAGAGCTGCACTAAATTTGAACTGGACTTTGTGTTACCAAGGTCGAATTTCCTGAGGATATTAGAGGGTTAAATATATATATTTTTTTTAAATAATAAAATAAAGGATATGAATTAGATTTAGTATGAAATTGTTATTACTTTTTTTTTTTTTTATTTTTTTATTTTTTTTTTTTTTTTTATGTCCTGTCCAGCTTCTCAGGCAAATCATATAGTTGATGTAGATGCCCATGTCGGCTGTTCAGATTTACTTTACAAAAGAGAAGTGTAGGATACTTCTCTTGTTGCCTTATTTGTATTTGACTTTATTAAATGTATTTATATTATCATTTAGTGCAGCCGGGCCGGAGCAGGAGGGGATAGAAAGAGAAAAAAAAAGAAGACAGAGGGGGAAATTGTGGGGACAAGAGGGGGATTAGACAGAGAGACAAAAACAACAACAGCAAACAACAACAACAATAGAGCAACATCAGCAAATATGACATGTACAAATATGATGGTAAAAGTAATAGCAAATAAGCAGTTAGCGAAAAATAAAAAATAATACAGAAATAACCATGAGCATTATTACACTACAAATGGATCAATACAAATACCAATAGAAATAGCGCTATTGATAATGAACAATACCAATAATTTACCTTTATTATCAACAATACAGTTGTTCAAATGCAACAATACATATACGTAATGATAACTTGAGATACAAAAGAATGCAGAAAAATGGAGGGGGAGAAAGAGAAGCAACCTACATTAACCTTGTAGATTGTTATAGTCACAATAGGTTAAGCTTTGTCAGTGTGCCATGTGTTACACCCAGTTTACCCTAGGGCAACAACGTTAATATATGTTTGATGCAACGTGATTATGTGCATGAGTGTAAGTATGCATATGTACTTGTATATGTACAGAATGTGAATATGTGTTTGTACAGTGAATGTATATGTACAGTATGTGTATGTGTATGTTTGTATATTGAATGTGCGTGTGGATGTACGAACATTAGGTAGGTAAATATGTACTGTATTTGTGTATGTATGTGGGAGCGTAGGTACCTATGTACGTATGTGAGCATATGTGAATTTGCATGTACAATACATTCGACTCCCAGAGTGCGTGGGAGCCAGAGCACGGCCCCATCACCCCCGAGAGCCCAACCCACAAACAGGAGGCGTGGTGCCCAGGGAACCAGGGACCACCGCCCCCACGCAGCCAAGCCGGCCAGCGACAGGAACCCCAGAGCCCGACCCACCGTACCGCCCACAAGGGCCAGCAGCAGGCCGCAGACAGACGCACCCGGCAGAGGACAGGGCACGAGAAAAGCAGGGGACAGCCAGACCCCAAGCCAGCGAGAGACCACACCCCACACGGGCAGAAAGGCGAGACGCCCCGCCCGAGGGACCCAGAGACTCCCCGCAACCGGACGGGAAGACCGCCCCCGCCCCACCGGCAACCGGGCCCCCACGAGCCCACCCCCCACCCCCGGAGAGCGCGGCGAGGCCAGCCCCCGGCCACCCCACCCAAACCGGCCGCCGCAGGACCACCCAGGCACAGGGCCACGGGAACCACCCACCCCACCCGCAGGGACCCCAACGATGGAGATGGAACAACCAGCAACCGCCCCGCCGAGCCCCCCCCCCTGAGGGAGGGGAAAATTAAAAAATAATATTAATAAAATATATTAAAAAATAAATAAATAAATAAATTAATTAATTAATAAAAAAAAAAAAAAAGAATTAAAAGAAGATCACAGACATGCTGACAAACAAGGTCACTACCCCAGCAACTGGCCGACTCGCAGCACCTCGGAATACCTTGCAGCACCAAGCTACCACAATAAATGGTAAATGGTAAATGGGTCGTACTTGTATAGCGCTTTTCTACCTTTTTAAGGAACTCAAAGCGCTTTGACACTATTTTCCACATTCACCCATTCACACACACACACACACACACACATTCACACAATAGACGCAGGGACTAGGCCCAACAGGCCCCAACCAAGACGGGCACCCGGAAGGGATGGACAGCGGGACCCAGGAGCTCCAGACACGCAGTTCGGATGCAGTAGCCTGAGGTTATTACTTTTTTGTATTCATCATTCTTTATCAAAATAATTTAACTAAAATTTGAATAATGTTAATATTTATCATATGATAATATGATGATATGAGCAGGGATACGAAGATACGAGTAAGCACACCATCTCTAATTAAATATTGAAATACTGAGTATGATATGCTAAACAAGGATGAGTATAGGTCTTTGTATATAATGCATAACAGTATAGAGATGGCAGTGTTTTGCCTTTTTTGTTTCTTCTTTTATTGAACTACCATTATTTAATTATTATATTTTATGCACAAGAGTCTAGAGATGGGAGTATTTTTTTTATTTTTTTTGTACCATTATTTCAATTTTTTATGCATACGAGTGTAGAGAGGGGAGTGTTTCATTTTTCTTTTGTGTACTTTCATTAATTATTTTATGCACAAGAGTATAGGGATGGGAGTGCTTCTGTTTTCCTTTCTTCTTTTTTGTAGTACTATTGTTTAAATTGTTTTTATTTTTTATACATACTAGCATAGAGATGGGAGTGTTTCTTTTTTGTTTTTTGTACAACCATTATTTCATTATTATTTTTATGCACAAGAGTATAGAGGTGGGAGTGTTTCTTTTTCTTTTCTTTTTTTTGTATTTTGTAATATTTTATTAATTTTTTCTGTAGCCTGTCAAGGCCAGAGTAGAACAGGGTTGCCCAAATTTGCCATGCCGAGTCGTTTAATTTGGCCTGTCAAAGGTTAACTTCACATGGAGAACCTACACGTCTTAAAAACGAGGGTTTTTTTTCTGTTAAAAATGAATCAAAGTAATATAATGTATGTATGGTTCTATATAGCCTATTATTTGCACACTATTGACAAGTGATGCACCTAAAACTTTGATTACCGAAACAGCACAGCGAAAACAGGTTGCAAAATTATATTTTATTTATTTATTTGTATATATATATATATATATATATATATATATATATATATATATATATATATATATATATATATATATATATATATATATATATGCTAATAATAATTAACTATAACACATTTGTTTTAGATTTATGTATAACTTTTTTTAGCCTTCTTAAAGAAAATATATGCATCATCTCAGTGCAAATTACATGACGACATCATATTGACCACGCCCCTAGCCACGCCCCCACCACCACAGATATGTTGGCAGTCTGGGGGAAACCCTAAAATTGATAGTGACCTTTTAAGCTCATAAGGGGTGCCCGATCCGATAGTGATATCACATATCGGTTCAATGTCAGCATAAAAAACAAGTATCGGTTTAAATCGGCTTGCACCTAAACTTTCCAATGTTAGTTTTACTACAAGCAGTCATGCAGCAGGTTTACCTGTGCAAAACTGGATATACCGTTTAACATCTAAAAGTCCTCCAATAAACAAACGTTTGGTCTTTTCTTCTGTTTTAGTCATTTACAAAAGCTAAACATGGCAGGCTATAGGCTACTAGGAGCTACACAACAACTAAGCACAAAATAGCACAAAAGCTAGGCATTTGTAATAAGTGTTCCTAATGAAAAATATTGCAACCCAAAACATCACATTGGTCAATATACATATCATATACACATATTACAACATATACAAAGTCTACAAAGCAGAAATGTTTCAGGAAGCATCAAGTAACAAACGTGTCCGCATCATTCAACATACTGTGCCATGAACTTACCTTAATTCATTTTTGTGATCACTAAGTGCTGCCAAAAACAGTTACCACTCCACTTCGACTTAAAGACAGCATAAGTCCATTCAAGGTGGTTAATAACAAATAGGTTAATGTTTTTCATACTTACCATTGTTCTCTGTTTGACTAAATCCAGTTGAGCAAACTTTTTCAAACATTCCACACTACAAAATAATAAAAGCATGTTTGATTCCGACTGATGTTTAATCACAATATCGGTATTGTATTGGAAGTGAAAAAGTTTGGGACACCCTTAACGCTCACACAATCATTCTGTCATTATTATTATTTGTACTAAGTACAGAACCATTTTGGCTATTTGTGTTTCCTGCTTAAAATTGCAGCCTTTGGCATATTTTGACTTTGGCCCGTAAAGGTAAGAAGTTCAGACACCCCTGGTCTAGAATGTGTATACGTGCTGTGTGGGTCAGGGAATGTTTTAGTTTGTAATCACAGTTCCACAAGTTGAATTGAGAGATGTTGTCAGTATAATTATAGCCCAAAATAAGAGTTGTTTTTCATCAGCAGACAAACTGTCTTTATGCTGGATGCCATCTTTGATTGCGATTGTAAACTTCATGCACACAATCCCTCCGTTGTTTGTTTTCTTACACGTGCACACATAAAAGAGTATAATCAAGTGGTCTTGCTCTTGACTTTTTAATTGTGGTGATAATCCCTCGGCTCTTCTTTTTGCTTTCATCTCAAGGATCTGTTTGTGCATCAGCGCGTGTCTTTGATGGGTTTTTGTCTCTGTGTGTGCGTGCATGTGTCACTGGAAGCCAACACTTACCCTTCATGTTTACAGCGATGATACACAGTGTCCTGTCAACACAGAACAAAGGCTTCCTTCATGGTGTGGCAGCCAGGTACGGTGCGCCTCTCCTGGATAATGAACCGGTGGAAAGTCCCGGTGGAGAATCTTGCAGGCGTCCCAAGGGCGGCGACATCTACACAACACAGGGGGGGGGGCAAGGTTTAAAGCAAAGCCTGTTGCCTCTCAGTTCGTTATGAGCCTACAGTCCAACATCTGGGTCCTTACATTGTCAGAAATATTGGGACAGTAACCTAATGTTTGGATTACAAGCGAACGTTTTTGTGGTCAAAAAGGTCAAGTTCACTATACCGCTCCAATTGACCTTGAATTGTACATTAAAGATGCTAAAACCAGTCCGATGTTGGTCAGTATAATTTATATTGAGCCATCTGGCCAAAACATCAACATTTGATTTTGTGTCGTGGGCAGAGGTGGGTAGAGTAGCCAGAAATTGTACTCAAGTAAGAGTACTGTTACTTTAGAGATTTATTACTCAAGTAAAAGTAAGGAGTAGTCACCCAAATATTTACTAGAGTAAAAGTAAAAAGTATGTTGTGAAAAAACTACTCAAGTACTGAGTAACTGATGAGTAACATACACACTCATATCATATATATATATATATATATATATATATATATATATATATATATATATATATATATATATATATATATATGTATATATATATATATACACATACATACATACATATACATTGATATATACAGTTTATTATTTATATGTATTTATTTTGCTGTTTTTGTTTACATGTTAAAGGTGTTTTAATGAATATACATGCATGTTTAACACATATAGATTCCTTTCTTTCATGAAGACAAGAATATAAGTTGGTGTATTACCTGATTCTGATGACTTGCGTTGATTGTAATCAGACAGTAGTGATGATAACGTCCACGTTTTCAAATGGAGGAGAAGAAAAGTTCCTTCTTTCTGTCCAATACCACATGAAAGTGGTGGATTTTTGGCATCTTATTTGTCCAGCTTCCATATTCGTTTTTATACACTTTACAAGAAATATATTGGCGTCAAACTCCGTAGCTTGCTAGCTTGTTTGCGCTGGCTTTCGGAGACTCTTGTTTTGAAAGCGCAGGCGCGATGGAGCGGCACTTTTATTGTGAAGACAGGAACGGCCTCATGTGCGGTCAGTCTTTAGGCTTTGGACGGGATGTACGGTGGAAATAAAAAAGTATATTTTTTCCTTCACACTTTTGATTGATTGATTGGAACTTTTATTAGTAGATTGCACAGTACAGTACATATTCCGTACAATTGACCACTAAATGGTAACACCCCAATAAGTTTTTCAACTTGTTTAAGTCAGGTCATGTGACCGCCTGGCTCTGTTTGATTGGTCCAACGTCACCAGAGACTGCATCTGATTGGTGGAACGAAGTGAAACGTCACCAGTAAGGCAGGCACTTTGAAGGTCTGTCTGACAGACCAAAACAAACAAAGCGTGCATTAACAGATCGATAAAAATTAGTAGCGAGTAGCGAGCTGAATGTAGATAAAAGTAGCGGAGTAAAAGTAGCTTTCCTTCTCTATAAATATACTCAAGTAAAAGTAAAAGTATGTTGCATTAAAACTACTCTTAGAAGTACAATCTATCCCAAAAGTTACTCAAGTAGATGTAACGGAGTAAATGTAGCGCGTTACTACCCACCTCTGGTCGTGGGGGACAAAAATATATAATCTCATACAGTAAATTAATTTTATTAAAAAAATATGCTGAGAGCCAAATAAAAAACAACTAAAAACCAAGCTGAGCGCCAAAATTAACCCCTGGGATATATATATATATATATATATATATATATATATATATATATATATATATATATATATATATATATATATGTCTTAATAAGGTTATCCAAAAAATAGTGCTCTATACCGTAGTAGAGCGCAATATATGTATGTGTGTGAAAATAAATAAATAAATAAATAAAAAAATTAAAAAAAGAAGTAGTCTTGTGATTTTTTCCCCCACAGATACATATATATATATATATATATATATATATATATATATATATATATATATATATATATACAAAGTTTGGTTTTTTTTTAGATTGTTTTTGCATGAGTTCAGTAGTATCTCAATTTACAAGCTTAATGGGTTCTGTGACAGAGCGCTTAACTCAAAACACTTGTATCTCAAATCAACAACGCCCATTAAAAATGATTTAAAATCAGTTTATTAGTGCTTGCCGTCCCCAAACCAACAATATTTTATTTAATATAACTTGCCTTTTAAAAAGAAAAATAAACTTTTAAATAAGAAATGTTGTATATAAATATACAATAAAATGTACGACTAACAAACTACAGTAGTTTTATTCAGTATTGTATCGTATTTACGTTGGGGAGTGGACTTCTACTGTATCTCCTTCCAGCTGCTGCTCCGTCAAACACACCATCAGCAGCTTTTCCATATTTTTATGGATGAATATCTGCAGTTTAGCTATCATTTTAATATTTTTGGATGGCGTTAGACTCATTCAGCTTCAGTGTGGTGCGGACGAGCAGTCAACTGTCACGCTCAGTCATGTTTTGTCATTCACTCTCACTTTCTTCCTTACCATGCTGGGAAAACAAAGGTATGTCAATCTCTAGCTATAAGCTAAGGCTACCAAGAAAGACCAGATGTTTTGGTCGGAATCGTACAGGTTTCACTGTGACATTTGCTACACCAACTGACGACGGGGATTCTTGTAACTCAAATTTTTGCTTGTAACTTAAAACATAACAAAACTTTACTTTCTGCTTGTGCGGAGGGTACTTTCTTTTTACTCCGCCTCCATTTCCTGGCTATTGTAGACTCAGCATGCCCCCAAACACACTCATAACGTACTGTACGTACAGTAGAGATGGATTTTTTTTTAAAACCCTGTGTTCCCCCTTTGTTCTTCTCACAAGCTTTTTACAACATTGACTTGTTATATTTGTACTTTTTAAAAGTAAACCGGTAGTAACTTATTTTTTATCATGTAAACAATGGAATTTATTTGACATTAAATTTGGTTGTAATTTATTTTAAATGTTCTATAAGGTGGTACAAAATTGGCATCTGAAAGTCCAATAAACACTAATATTACGAACATGGCGAACTACCTTTTCTGGCGTCAAATTGTTGCATGTATGTCTACAAGCTGTAAAAGTCAATACGTAAAATTATGACAGTAATATATTTGAGTTTAGTTGCCAAAATGACAATAGATGCTAATGCAACTAGTATAGCTAACTATAGAATGCTAAGCTAACTGTAACTCAACACTATTTTTTGTAGTACAAAATGTCAAAATAGGGAAGGTTTGTCTACAAGCTATGAAAGTAAATAGCTAAAGGTATAACAGTTTTATAGCCCAAAAGATACAATAAATGCTAATGTAACTAACATACCGTAGCTAACTATAGGATGCTAAGCTAACTGTATATCAACACTCTTTTCTGGAGTCAAAATGTTTCAAGGTATGTCCTCAAGCTGTAAAAGTCAAAAATTATAAAAGGTATAACATTAATATTTAGAGTTTATTTGCCAAACATACAATATACATAAATATAGCTGATATAGCTCATTATTGGTGGGTTTTATTTGTGTGTGTGTGTGTTAACATTTTTTTTTACCTTTTTCCGTCGTCAAAACGATGCAGGCGTGCCCTCAAGCTGTAAAAGTAAAAAGTTAAAGGTATAAAAGTAGTACATTTGAGTTTAGTAGCCAATATGACAAGCCAACAGATATAATAGATGCTAATACAGCTAGAATAGCTGACTTTAGAATGCTAAGCTAACTGTAACTCCCGTTTTTCTGTAGTCAAAATGGTGCAGGTATGTCAAAAGGCTGTAAAAGTCAATAGTTAAATGTATAACAGTAATATATTTGACTTTAGTAGACAAAATGACGAGCCATTGTTGCCCAAAATGTACAATAGACGCTAATGTAATTAGCATAGCTAACTATAGGATGCTAAACTAACTGTACTCAACACCGTTTTCTGTACTCAAATTGTTGCAGGTATGTTCTCAAACTGCAAAAGTCCAAAAATAAATAAATAACAGTAATATATCAGAGTTTAGTAGACAAAATGACACACCATTTTAGTCTAAAAGATACAATATTCACAAATGTAGCTAATATGGCTAACTATAAAATTATTTTTAGTGTGTTTTTCTTTTTTTTAACTTTTTTTTGTAGTCAGATCAATGCAGGTGTGTCCTCAAGCTGTAAAAGTCAATAGTTAAAAGGTATAACAGTAATATATTTGAGTTTAGTAGCTAAAATGACAAGCCATTGTAGTCCGAAAAGTACAACAGCGAACGATAAGATGCTAAGCTAACTCAAACTAAACTCCGTTTTCTATAGTCAAATTGTTACAGGTATGTCCTCAAGCTGTAAAAGTAAACACTTACAGGAATAACAGTACTATATTTTAGTTTAGTCGCCAAAATTATACGCCATTTTAGCCCAAAATATACAATACACACAAATGTAGCCAACTATTTGAATTATTTGTGTGTTATTGTTACCTTTTTTCATAGTCACAACAGTGCAGGTGTGTCCTCAATCTGCAAAAGTAAAGGTATGACAATAATACTTTTTAAGTTTACAAGTGAAAAGGACAAGCCATTGTAGCCCAAAAATGTGCAATAGATGCTAATGCAACTAGCATAGCTAATTATAGAATGCTAAGCTAACTGTAACTCAACATTTTCTGTAGTACAAGTGTTAGAGGAATGTCCTGTAAAGATCAACAGTTAAAGGTATAACAGTAAAATATTTGAGTTTAATAGCCAAAATGACCCGCCATTGTAGCCCAAAAGGTACAATATAGATAAATATAGCTAATATAGCTAACTATTGGAGTTTTTGGTGTGTGTGTATTTTTTTTTTACCTTTTTTCGTAGTCAGGACGATTCGGGTGTGTCCTCAAGCTGTAAAAGTCAACAGGTAAAGGTGTAACAGTAATACTTTTGAATTGAGAAGCCAAAATGATGCGTCATTATAGCCCAAATAGTTCAATAGACACTCATGTACCTAGCACAGCTTACTCTATGATGCTAAGCTAACTGTAACTCAACACCCTTTTTTGTGGTCTAAATTGTAATATGAGCAAACAAAGTCAAGTGTAAAACATTTTTCTGCGGTCAAAAAGGTGCATGTATGTCCTCAAGCTGTACAAGTCGACAATAAAGGTGTGAAAATAATACTTTTTAGTTTAGAAGTGAAAAGGACGAGCCATTGTAGCCCAAAAATGTGCAATAGATGCTAATGCAACTAGCATAGCTAACTCTAGAATGCTAAGCTAACTGTAATTTGACATTTTCTGTAGTACAAGTGTGAGAACAATGTCCTCAAGCTGTAAATATCAACAGTTAAAGGTATAACAGTAATATATTTGAGTTTAATAGCCGAAAGGACACGCCATTATAGCCCAAAAGGTACAATATACATAAATATAGCCAAAATGGCTAACTATAGGAGTTTTTGGGTTGTGTGTGGTTTTTTTTTTTTTTTACCTTTTTTTGTAGTCAGAACAACTCGGGTGTGTCCTCAAGCTGTAAAAGTCAATAGTTAAAGGTACAACAGTAATGTTTAGAAGCTAAAATGAGATGCCATTGCAGCCCAAAAAGTTTAACTGACACTGATGTAGCTAACTCTACAAAGCTTAGCTAACTGTAACTCAACCCCCTTTTCTGTGGTCTAAATTGTGCTATGAGCGAACAAAGTCACGTGTCAACAACACATGAGCAATATCTATATGAGTACTACCAATAGACATCTTATAAGGGTACGCAGCATTGACCGCTACTGCCTACTGGCGCTGACAAGACGCGGGGCCGCCATCTTGGAGTGGTGATCTGCTCCACTCAGTGCAATTCATTTGGCAGGAGCAATGAACTGTGAGCGCATTTAATTCATCTTACCTCGCTGAATACCACTGATTTTCACACACTTATTTTGTCATACGTTTTGTATGATTAAGGACACGTGTTTTGGCGTGTTTTATTATTCATAGTTTGCTTAACAGTAATAGGATATTCTTATATGCTATAAGTGATCAAAACTGGGAATATAATCCCAGAGAAGGGGGGAAAAAAACACTCAGCTATTTTTAAATTGAAGAAACAATATGATTAGGTTATATAAACATGCTTATATCCTACATAAACAATGTATGAATACATTAGATATCTATACATCTTATGGACCTATAGACTGTATCTCTATTGCTGCAGCAGCAGAGAGTTTATTCTGTCTTGACACTTTCATCATTTATTTCAACTTTATGTTATTCTTTTTTTTTTTTTGTCCTGTCCAGCTTCTCAGGCAAATCATATAGTTGATGTAGATGCCCATATCGGCTGTTCAGATTTACTTTACAAAAGAGAAGTGTAAGATACTTCTCTTGTTGCCTTATTTGTATTTGACTTTATTAAATGTATTTATATTATCATTTGGTGCAGCAACTTTATTCAAGTATCCATCCATCCATTTCCTACCGCTTGTCCCATTCAGGGTCGCGGGGGTTGCTGGAGCCTATCTCAGCTGCACATGATTTTTTAAATTTAATTAATTTCATTGACAAGCAATTCTATTATGGTCATACTCTTGTTTGCTAGCGGCTACGATTTCAGTACTATTGAAGATCTTTGCTCATTCTCAACTCTGCGGTAATATTCTTTTCACAAAGTACAACCAATAGTACGTTAATGTTAAATCTTACTTGTGAAAAGTAATGCCCCGATTCCTATTTTCAACAGTCCGCTCATTTGAGCAGGAAAACGCTGAACACCATCTTTGTTTTCTACCTGTCAACTGTCAGTTTAGGCTGCTCGCCGTTCCTCATCACTACTTCAAGATGGCGGCCGAATTTCTCGCGTCACAGCAGCCAATGTTGCGTCTACTTACAAACCCCGTTTCCATATGAGTTGGGAAATTGTGTTAGATGTAAATATAAACGGAATACAATGATTTGCAAATCCTTTTCAACCCATATTCAGTTGAATATGCTACAAAGACAACATATTTGATGTTCAAACTCATACACTTTATTTTTTTTTTGCAAATAATAATTAACTTAGAATTTCATGGCTGCAACATGTGCCAAAGTAGTTGGGAAAGGGCATATTCACCACTTTGTTACATGGCCTTTCCTTTTAACAACACTCAGTAAACGTTTGGGAACTGAGGAGACACATTTTTTAAGCTTCTCAGGTAGAATTCTTTGCCATTCTTGCTTGATGTACAGCTTAAGTTGTTCAACAGTCCTGGGGTCTCCGTTGTGCTATTTTAGGCTTCATAATGTGCCACACATTTTCAATGGGAGACAGGTCTGGACTACAGGCAGGCCAGTCTAGTACCCACACTCTTTTACTATGAAGCCACGTTGATTTAACACGTGGCTTGGCATCGTCTTGCTGAAAATGAGCAGGGGCGTCCATGGTAACGTTGCTTGGATGGCAACATATGTTGCTCCAAAACCTGTATGTACCTTTCAGCATTAATGGTGCCTTCACAGACGTGTAAGTTACCCATGTCTTGGGCACTAATACACCCCCATACCATCACAGATGCTGGCTTTTCAACTTTGCGCCTATAACAATCCGGATGGTTCTTTTCCTCTTTGGTCCGGAGGACACGACGTCCACAGTTTCCAAAAACAATTTGAAATGTGGACTCGTCAGACCACAGAACACTTTTCCACTTTGTATCAGTCCATCTTAGATAAGCTCAGGCCCAGCGAAGCTGACGGCGTTTCTGGGTGTTGTTGATAAACGGTTTTCGCCTTGCATAGGAGAGTTTTAACTTGCACTTACAGATGTAGCGACCAACTGTAGTTACTGACAGTGGGTTTCTGAAGTTTTTCTGAGCCCATGTGGTGATATCCTTTACACACTAATGTCGCTTGTTGATGTAGTACAGCCTGAGGGATCGAAGGTCACGGGCTTAGCTGCTTATGTGCAGTGATTTCTCCAGATTCTCTGAATATTATGGACCGTAGATGGTGAAATCCCTAAATTCCTTGCAATAGCTGGTTGAGAAAGGTTTTTCTTAAACTGTTCAACAATTTGCTCACGCATTTGTTGACAAAGTGGTGACCCTCGCCCCATCCTTGTTTGTGAATGACTGAGCATTTCATGGAATCTACTTTTATACCCAATCATGGCACCCACCTGTTCCCAATTTGCCTGTTCACCTGTGGGATGTTCCAAATAAGTGTTTGATGAGCATTCCTCAACTTTATCAGTATTTATTGCCACCTTTCCCAACTTCTTTGTCACGTGTTGCTGGCATCAAATTCTAAAGTTAATGATTATTTGCAAAAAAAAAAAAAATGTTTATCAGTTTGAACATCAAATATGTTGTCTTTGTAGCATATTCAACTGAATATGGCTTGAAAATGATTTGCAAATCATTGTATTCCGTTTATATTTACATCTAACACAATTTCCCAACTCATATGGAAACGGGGTTTGTACAAGACATCTATGGTACTACCCCAATGAGAAGCCATTTTGACAGCATAGGAAGTCATTTTTTTTTAGGACAAGCGCACGAAGGTCCGCCATATTATTTACACTGCCCCGTGTGGCGGGAGGGGGAAATGCACCAGAAAATGATGCCTACCTGAAGTGGAAAGAACACTTCAGTTATGATGGCGAGTTGCCATGGCAACGTTTCTTTGAAATCCTCCGCTATATATATTGATCTTCTCACAGTGTCAACAGATAACATTGAGGATAGAAATAGAACTTCCAGTGTGGATGGATGATTTATGTACACGCTGTTTTTTTACTCCACATGACACACAACCAAAGGCAGCCATTGCATTGTGTAGACCCGGTGTCCTTAAAGCAGGGTCAGACGCACGGACACAAACAAAGACGCCAGTGTGAAGAGTAGTATCACTGGCACTGCTGGTGCCGGCTCTTCTTCATCGTCTTCTTCGTCGCTGCTGCTTATGTGCCGCCATGTGTGGGTTGACACCCACCGGCCCATCTGCGCCCACCCGGGGCCCCCCGGGCGCCAGGGGTCCATCTGGCGTCTTCCGACCGTGTCTGTCGGCTTGTCACCTACACGACTACAGCGACTGCCCAGAGAACACCAAGAACGCGCTACTTCCGATCAAGTTAACTTGGCGGAACAGAAAAGACCTTAAAAACGACGTACATAAATACACGTATACAGTGTGTACAAAACCAAAAAAACAGTGAAGTTGTCACGTTGTGTAAATGGTAAATAAAAACAGAATACAATGATTTGCTAATCCTTTTCAACTTATATTCAATTGAATAGACTGCAAAGACAAGATATTTCATGTTTAAACTGAGAAACTTCTTTTTTTTGTGTGCAAATAATCATTAACTTAGAATTTAATGGCAGCAACACATTGCAAAAAAGTTGCCACGGGGGCATTTTTACCACTGTGTTACATGGCCTTTCCTTTTAACAACACTCAGTAAACGTTTGGGAACTGAGGAGACACATTTTTTAAGCTTTTCAGGTGGAATTATTTCCCATTCTTGCTTGACGTACAGCTTAAGTTGTTCAACAGTCTGTTGTGGTATTTTAGGCTTCATAATGCGTCACACATTTTCAATGGGAGACAGGTCTGGACTACAGGCAGGCCGGTCTAGTACCCGCACTCATTTACTATGAAGCCACGCTGTTGTAACACGTGGCTTGCTGAAATAAGCAGGGGCGTCCATGATAACATTGCTTGGATGGCAACATATGTTGCTCCAAAACCTGTATGTACCTTTCAGCATTAATGGCGCCTTCACAGATGTGTAAGTTACCCATGTCTTGGCCACTAATACACCCCCATACCATCACAGATGCTGGCTTTTCAACTTTGCGCCTATAACAATCCGGATGGTTCTTTTCCTCTTTGGTCCGGAGGACACGACGTCCACAGTTTCCAAAAACAATTTGAAATGTGGACTCGTCAGACCACAGAACACTTTTCCACTTTGTATCAGTCCATCTTAGATGAGCTCAGGCCCAGCGAAGCCGACGGCGTTTCTGGGTGTTGTTGATAAACGGTTTTCGCCTTGCATAGGAGAGTTTTAACTTGCACTTACAGATGTAGCGACCAACTGTAGTTACTGACAGTGGGTTTCTGAAGTTTTTCTGAGCCCATGTGGTGATATCCTTTACACACTAATGTCGCTTGTTGATGCAGTACAGCCTGAGGGATGGAAGGTCACGGGCTTAGCTGCTTACGTGCAGTGATTTCTCCAGATTCTCTGAACCCTTTGATAATATTACGGACCGTAGATGGTGAAATCCCTAAATTCCTTGCAATAGCTGGTTGAGAAAGGTTTTTCTTAGACTGTTCAACAATTTGCTCACGCATTTATTGACAAAGTGGTGACCCTCGCCCCATCCTTGTTTGTGAATGACTGAGCATTTCATGGAATCTACTTTTATACCCAATCATGGCACCCACCTGTTCCCAATTTGCCTGTTCACCTGTGGGATGTTCCAAATAAGTGTTTGATGAGCATTCCTCAACTTTATCAGTATTTATTGCCACCTTTCCCAACTTCTTTGTCACGTGTTGCTGGCATCAAATTCTAAAGTTAATGATTATTTGCAAAAAAAAAAAAAATGTTTATCAGTTTGAACATCAAATATGTTGTCTTTGTAGCATATTCAACTGAATATGGCTTGAAAAGGATTTGCAAATCATTGTATTCCGTTTATATTTACATCTAACACAATTTCCCAACTCATATGGAAACGGGGTTTTCAATGGGACACAGGTCTGGACTACAGGCAGGCCGGTCTAGTACCCGCACTCTTTTACTATGAAGCCACGCTGTTGTAACACGTGGCTTGCTGAAATAAGCAGGGGCGTCCATGGTAACGTTGCTTGGATGGCAACATATGTTGCTCCAAAACCTGTATGTACCTTTCAGCATTAATGGTGCCTTCACAGATGTGTAAGTTGCGCATGCCTTGGGCACTAATACACCCCCATACCATCACAGATGCTGGCTTTTCAACTTTGCACCTATAACAATCCGGATGGTTCTTTTCCTCTTTGATCCGGAGGACACGACATCCACAGTTTCCAAAAACAATTAGAAATGTGGACTCGTCAGACCACAGAACACTTTTCCACTTTGTATCAGTCCATCTTAGATGGTCTCGGGCCCAGCAAAGCCGGCGGCGTTTCTGGGTGTTGTTGATAAATGGCTTTTGCTTTGCATAGTAGAGTTTTAACTTGCACTTACAGATGTAGCGACCAACTGTAGTTACTGACAGTGGTTTTCTGAAGTGTTCCTTAGCCCATGTGTTGATATCCTTTACACACTGATGTCGCTTTTTGATGCAGTACCGCCTGAGGGATCTAAGGTCCGTAATAACATCGTAATATCATTTCTCCAGATTCTCTGAACCTTTTGATGATATCACGGACCGTAGATGGTGAAATCCCTAAATTCCTTGCAATAGCTGGTTGAGAAATGTTGTTCTTAAACTGTTGGACAATTTGCTCACGCATTTGTTGACAAAGTGGTGACCCTCGCCCCATCCTTGTTTGTGAATGACTGAGCATTTCATGGAAGCTGCTTTTATATCCACCAATCATGGCACCCACCTGTTCCCAATTAGCTTGTTCACCTGTGGGATGTTCCAAATAAGTGTTTGATGAGCATTCCTCAACTTTCTCAGTCTTGTTTGCCACTTGTGCCAGCTTTTTTGAAACATTATGCAGGCATCAAATTCCAAATGAGCTAATATTTGCAAAAAATAACAAAGTTTACCAGTTCGAACGTTAAGTATCTTGTCTTTGCAGTCTTTTCAATTGAATATAAGTTGAAAAGGATTTGCAAATCATTGTTTTCTGGTTTTATTTACTATTTACACAACATGCCAACTTCACTGGTTTTGGGTTTTTACCTTTCAACACTTAAGTATCTTGAGATCAACTTCAGATGTATCTGTTGCCATACTTGTTTTTGCTTTTTTATGTTGTATGCCCTTTTTTTCCACGTTTTAAAATTATATGCAATTTTTTCTCCCAAACATTTTTCAAAATTGAATATTTGATGTAAAGTGATTGTTTAAATAGGTAAACCATTCATAACAACATTGCTTTTGATTTGCTATTATTTTTTGTACAAAAAACCCCGAAATCAGACAAAAGCTCTCGGGGGTCCAAAAGGGTCTCAGTCATAAAAATGTTAATAAGTCAGACTCACAATATTTTTTTTTTTCAATGCTAAATCTCTAGATCAAATTCAGATCATTGGTATAGAATAGAATAGAAAACAATAGAATGGACTTTATTGTCATTATATTTGCATATAACGAGATTAAGGACTCTAACTTAAGGTGCGGTAGTGGAAACCAAAATGGGATAAAAATAAATTACACAAGAAGTAATAAAGTTAAATAATAAGAATTGAAATAAACAGACTTTATCTGTCTATATAAAGTTTTAACTTATTTAGTTGTATGCCCTTTTTGTTTAAAAAACAAACAAACTGTCAGGCTTGTCCCTGACAGTTTGACTATGTTTTAGTTTTTTCTCTGTTTGTCTTAGTTTCCTGTCAGCGCTTTTATTTTGTCTTCATTTCCTGAGTGTCTCCCTGAGTGCTGCTTCCCCTCAGCTGTGGCTGATTGGCACCTGGCCACACCTGGTGTCAATCAGCCAGCTACTATTTAAACCTGCCTTCTCCTCCAGTCGTGGCTGGATCATTGTCGTTACTACCTGTCGAGTCGTTGTTTGCTGTATGCTGTCGTTAAGCTATTCCCTGGATCCTGACTCCTGTTCCTGCTTCCTGTTTTCTGGTTCGTGTTTTCATTTTCTTATTTTTTGAACATTAAAAACATGTTTTCTTGTACCAAGCCTGCTGCCATCTCTGCATCTTGGGGTTCGTCAACTACAAACTCTGACATAATGATCCAGCCTGTTAACACGTTCCCCGCGGAGATTTCCATGGCGGAGAGGCTTAACAAAGCATTAGAATTAATGGCTAAATTGAAGAGGAGTTCGGCCGCATTTCAAGCCCTCTCCCACCCATCCCTTTCGTCTGTGGGCCTGTCTGGGGACGTCTGGGATCCGTCCCTTGAGGGGGGGGCTAGGAGTGGCTGTGCAGCTGGGGAGGCACAGCTACTCCTCACCCCAGTGGGTCTGCAACAGACGGCGCCATCCTCTTCGGTGGACCAGCAGACGCCACCATGCACTCCGGTGGGTCTGCAACCTACGACGCCACCATGCACTCCGGTGGGCCGGCAGACGCCACCATGCACTCCGGTGGGCCGGCAGACGCCACCATGCAGTCCGGTGGGCCGGCAGACGCCACCATGCAGTCCGGTGGGCCGGCAGACGCCACCATGCAGTCCGGTGGGCCGGCAGACGCCACCATGCAGTCCGGTGGGCCGGCAGACGCCACCATGCAGTCCGGTGGGCCGGCAGACGCCACCATGCAGTCCGGTGGGCCGGCAGACGCCACCATGCAGTCCGGTGGGCCGGCAGACGCCACCATGCAGTCCGGTGGGCCGGCAGACGCCACCATGCAGTCCGGTGGGCCGGCAGACGCCACCATGCAGTCCGGTGGGCCGGCAGACGCCACCATGCAGTCCGGTGGGCCGGCAGACGCCACCATGCAGTCCGGTGGGCCGGCAGACGCCACCATGCAGTCCGGTGGGCCGGCAGACGCCACCATGCAGTCCGGTGGGCCGGCAGACGCCACCATGCACTCCGGTGGGTCTACAACCAACGGCGCCACCATCCTCCTCTCCGGTGGGCCAGCAGCAGACGGCGCCACCATCCTCCTCTCCGGTGGGCCAGCAGCAGACGGCGCCACCATCCTCCTCTCCGGTGGGCCAGCAGCAGAGGGCGCCACCATCCTCTTCTCCGGTGGGCCAGCAGCAGAGGGCGCCACCATCCTCTTCTCCGGTGGGCCAGCAGCAGAGGGCGCCACCATCCTCTTCTCCGGTGGGCCAGCAGCAGAGGGCGCCACCATCCTCTTCTCCGGTGGGCCAGCAGCAGAGGGCGCCACCATCCTCTTCTCCGGTGGGCCAGCAGCAGAGGGCGCCACCATCCTCTTCTCCGGTGGGCCAGCAGCAGAGGGCGCCACCATCCTCTTCTCCGGTGGGCCAGCAGCAGAGGGCGCCACCATCCTCTTCTCCGGTGGGCCAGCAGCAGAGGGCGCCACCATCCTCCTCTCCGGTGAGCCAACAGACGCCGCCACCATGCACTCCGGTGGGCCAGCAGAGGGCGCCACCGCCATCCTCCCCGGTGGGCCAGCAGAGGGCGCCACCGCCATCTTCTCCGGTGGGCCAGCAGAGGGCGCCACCATCGTCTCCGGTGGGTCCTCCCATGCCGGCGGTCGAGCCGCCTCGCCAATTGCGGCGGCGTTCAACTCGCCGTCGCCACCTAACTCTTTCCCGCTGGTTGCGGGGACACTTGGCCTGGTGGCCCACCTCCTTGTCCTCCCTCCACCCTCCCGTGACTTTGGACTGTTTTTTGGGGGGGTTGTTCCTAGAACGTCTGGTATCCGTTATAGGAAGGGGGGCTACTGTCAGGCTTGTCCCTGACAGTTTGACTATGTTTTAGTTTTTTCTCTGTTTGTCTTAGTTTCCTGTCAGCGCTTTTATTTTGTCTTCATTTCCTGAGTGCTGCTTCCCCTCAGCTGTGGCTGATTGGCACCTGGCCACACCTGGTGTCAATCAGCCAGCTACTATTTAAACCTGCCTTCTCCTCCAGTCATTGCTGGATCATTGTCGTTACTACCTGTCGTGTCGTTGTTTGCTGTATGCTGTCGTTAAGCTATTCCCTGGATCCTGACTCCTGTTCCTGCTTCCTGTTTTCTGGTTCGTGTTTGCATTTTCTTATTTTTGAACATTAAAAACATGTTTTCTTGTACCAAGCCTGCTGCCATCTCTGCATCTTGGGGTTCGTCAACTACAAACCCTGACACAAACAGTTTCTTTTATGGCAAAATCACAAAATATGCGACATTTTCCCCCCAAAATGTGGAAAAGTGGACTATTCTTTGTGAAGTAATTGAAGTCTGATATAAGTCAGTTATTTACAACAATGTTGATTTAGATTCATTATTATTTTTTGGACCAATGGCAGTTTAAAAAAATCCCACTAAAATTCCCAAATCCAAAAAAGCCCCACTCATGAAAGTGTTAAAAATAAGTCATATATTAATTTTTATAATGCGTAAATCTTTAGATTTTATTATTTTTTGAGCAATGAAAAAAGGTTTTGTTTTTAGTGTCAATATTGCAACATTTTTTTGTTGCATTACATCTATTTGCTCTTTAATTCCTTTTTTTCTAATGGTATCTTTAAAATGAGCCACTAAAAATCAGCTGCCGGCCGCAAATGGCCCCCAGGGCCACACTTTGAACAACAGTGACATATACAGTATATACAGGACGACCATAAGTATAAGAGGACCCATGTTTTTTCCGAAAAAGAGATAATTAACATCTTAACAGCACACCTTGGCTAAACCAGGGGGGTCCATATGCCCACCCGTCTCCACTTAATGAGGATTTCACAGTGAGAGTGGGGAGGGTTATGATGAAGATGGACGTCGTTTGCATGCCAAAAAAAGAGACAATGGCGGATTAGCATGGAGGCATTTAAATAACACAGATGTCAGTAGGCTGAGTGGGGCTTTCATTAGAGCGGTGAAGGCTAAGAAGGGGTTAAATTATAGATTCATTAACAGCGGCTTCTATTAAGCCATCATTATTTTAAAGCAAGGGTGAAGTGAATTATATTTATATAGCGCATTTTCTCTAAGTTTCATTTAAACCAGTGTGGGTGGCACTGGGAGCAGGTGGGTAAAGTGTCTTGCCCAAGGACACAACGGCAGTGACTAGGATGGCGGAAGCTGGGATCGAACCTGGAACCCTCACTCTACTAACGGAGCTAGTGCGGCCCGTAGTTCATTTGTTAACAGCCCGTGGAACAATTGTTAGCATTAGCAATTTTAGCTAATTTTGCAGCATCGAATAGTTTGTCACGTGACGAATGTTACCTGTTAGCATGCTAGGTTTTTGGTTTTTTTTTAGCTTATTTTGTGAGTACACACCATACACTGCAAAAAGTCAGTGTTCAAAAACAAGAAAAAACATTACAAAAATGAGGGGTATTTTATTTAAACTAAGCAAAATTATCTGCCAATAGAACAAGAAAATTCAAGACTTTCCAAAACAAGTAAAATTAGCTGACCTTAATGAACCCCAAAATACCTTAAATTAAGTATATTCTCACTAATAACAAGTGCACTTTTCTTGGTAGAAAAAAAAGAGACCTTTTTGCTCAATATGTTGAAAAATATTCTTAAATTAAGTAAATGCTAGTGCCATTATCTTGACATAATGATATGCGCTCGGCATTACATTTCTTGGAACCAGCAAACTTATACTAAAATCTAATTTATTGCTCTTAATGGAAAGGCAACAAGGCAACCGCTTGTTACTCTCGGTGTCTCCTAATCATATTGTCTAAAAATGCATTTTTCCATCGATAACATGACATCATCGCGCCAAGTGCGTGCTCTTTCAGTCATATTTACAGCCCGGCCCCCGGCCAAAATTGTTTTAATTGTAATTTTGAGGAATTTATCTGTATGTGCATGAACTATTTCTGTTCAAAATTGTTAGAAAAGTCACATGTTAAATATCAACTGTTAGTTTGCTGTACTGTGCCAACTGTACTACTATATGAGTGCGTATTTTCTATTGTTTCTGAACTCGTGCCACCTGTTTTTGAGTCTTCCTTTTTGTTTTACCTTTCAACTTTAGTAAGTATCTGCAGCCTAGTCTTGGGAAAGGTTAGACAGAGGCCTCTATACACTACACACGTAGGATTTGTTTGTGTATGGAGACACCAGGCTTAGTGGTGGCTGTCACCCTTGTATATTTTGGACCACTTCTTTGGCTAGAGTAGGTAGGTAGGTTTTTGGTTTGTGCTAATTAAATAGCTTCAGTTAGTCAGCTTACCTTTTCTTTTCTAGAGGTGTATTTTGATATGTTTTGTTCAATTCTTTGACAGCACCTGTATTCCCGAGCTAGGCTAGTGTTGTGTCTTGTTGTAACCCCCCTCATGGTTACTTTTCAATAACACTAGTTTTTGTTTGTGTTCCAACTATCGTGGGATCACACTCCTCAGCCTTCCTGGTAAGGTCTATTCAGGTGTACTGGAGAGGAGGCTACGCCGGATAGTCGAACCTCGGATTCAGGAGGAACAGTGTGGTTTTCGTCCTGGTCGTGGAACTGTGGACCAGCTCTATACTCTCGGCAGGGTCCTTGAGGGTGCATGGGAGTTTGCCCAACCAGTCTACATGTGCTTTGTGGACTTGGAGAAGGCATTCGACCGTGTACCCCGGGAAGTCCTGTGGGGAGTGCTCAGAGAGTATGGGGTATCGGACTGTCTTATAGTGGCAGTTCGCTCCCTGTATGATCAGTGTCAGAGCTTGGTCCGCATTGCCGGCAGTAAGTCGGACACGTTTCCAGTGAGGGTTGGACTCCGCCAAGGCTGCCCTTTGTCACCCATTCTGTTCATAACTTTTATGGACAGAATTTCTAGGCGCAGTCAAGGCGTTGAGGGGATCCGGTTTGGTGGCTGCAGGATTAGGTCTCTGCTATTTGCAGATGATGTGGTCTTGATGGCTTCCTCCGGCCAAGATCTTCAGCTCTCACTGGATCGGTTCGCAGCCGAGTGTGAAGCGACTGGGATGGGAATCAGCACCTCCAAGTCCGAGTCCATGGTTCTCTCCCGGAAAAGGGTGGAGTGCCATCTCCGGGTTGGGGAGGAGATCTTGCCCCAAGTGGAGGAGTTCAAGTACCTCAGAGTCTTGTTCACGAGTGGGGGAAGAGTGGATCGTGAGATCGACAGGCGGATCGGTGCGGCGTCTTCAGTAATGCGGACGCTGTATCGATCCGTTGTGGTGAAGAAGGAGCTGAGCCGGAAGGCAAAGCTCTCGATTTATCGGTCGATCTACGTTCCCATCCTCACCTATGGTCATGAGCTTTGGGTTGTGACCGAAAGGACAAGATCACGGGTACAAGCGGCCGAAATGAGTTTCCTCCGCCGGGTGGCGGGTCTCTCCCTTAGAGATAGGGTGAGAAGCTCTGTCATCCGGGGGGAGCTCAAAGTAAAGCCGCTGCTCCTCCACATGGAGAGGATCCAGATGAGGTGGTTCGGGCATCTGGTCAGGATGCCACCCAAACGCCTCCCTAGGAAGGTGTTTAGGGCACGTCCGACCGGTAGGAGGCCACGGGGAAGACCCAGGACACGCTGGGAAGACTATCTCTCCCGGCTGGCCTGGGAACGCCTCGGGGTCCCACAGGAAGAGCTGGACGAAGTGGCTGGGGAGAGGGAAGTCTGGGCTTCCCTGCTTAGGCTGCTGCCCCCGCGACCCGACCTCGGATAAGCAGAAGAAGATGGATGGATGGATGGATAGTTTTTGTTTTCAATTCTTGGCTTCGGTGTCTTTAATTTACAACTAATTTGGTTTATACACTTTTATGTTGCGTTCTCCTACGATCCCTAGACTCTGAGCCCTCTGGGAACGTAACAAACAGCAAAGTTCATTTGGCCGTCATCTGTTTTAATTATGAGACACAATTGTGTCAAAATCATGATTTTTCTTTTCATGCTTGAAATAAGAAATGATTACTTTAAAAAGGTAGTTTTATACTTGTGAGTGTTGATGACAGAGTTGATATTTGATATTTGATATTTATATACAGTTGATATTCTAGTTTCAAGCATGTTTTACTCAATATAGGTCATCAAATCTTAGCAACAATTTCTTACTGAGATCATTTAGGACAGGGGTGCTCATTACGTCGATCGCGGAGGGTGTGTCAGTCGATCACCAGCCAGGCATTAAAAAAATAGTCCTAAAAATGAGCGATCATAAATCTTCACTATGACGTCACTTTCGTCACTTGATTGACATTCACGGCACCCGAGGGTCTTCTGAGATGACGCTGGCTGCTGCCAGCTCATTAAAATTAACGACTGGAAGGCGAGAAACACTTTATTTCAACAGACTCTGGCGCCGTACCTGTCGTCAAAACTCCAAAGACCGACTGCACAGTTGCACAGTTGCGCTAACAAAATAAGAGTCTCAGAAAGCTGGCGTGCACAAGCTAGCAAGCTACGGAGTTTGCCGACAATGTATTTCTTGTAAAGTGTATACAAAGGAGTACGGAAGCTGGACAAATAAGATGCCAAAAAGCAACCACTTTCATGTGGTATTGGACAGAAAGGAGGACTTTTTTTCTCCTCCATTCGAAAATGCGGACGTTATCATCACCACTGTCTGATTACAATCAATGCAAGTCATCACAATCAGGTAATACACCAACTTATATTCTTGTCTTCATGAAAGAAAGGAATCTATATGTGTTAAACATGCTTGTCCATCCATCCATCCATCCATCTTCTTCCGCTTATCCGAGGTCGGGTCGCGGGGGCAGCAGCTTAAGCAGGGAAGCCCAGACTTCCCTCTCCCCAGCCACTTCGTCCAGCTCCTCCCGGGGGATCCCGAGGCGTTCCCAGGCCAGCCGGGAGAGATAGTCTTCCCAACGTGTCCTGGGTCTTCCCCGTGGCCTCCTACCGGTCGGACGTGCCCGAAACACCTTCCTAGGGAGGCGTTCGGGTGGCATCCTGACCAGATGCCCGAACCACCTCATCTGGCTCCTCTCGATGTGGAGGAGCAGCGGCTTTACTTTGAGCTCCCCCCGGATGACAGAGCTTCTCACCCTATCTCTAAGGGAGAGCCCCGCCACTCGGCGGAGGAAACTCATTTCGGCCGCTTGTACCCGTGATCTTGTCGTTTCGGTCATGACCCAAAGCTCATGACCATAGGTGAGGATGGGAACGTAGATCGACCGGTAAATCGAGAGCTTTGCCTTCCGGCTCAGCTCCTTCTTCACCACAACGGATCGATACAGCGTCCGCATTACTGAAGACGCCGCACCGATCCGCCTGTCGATCTGACGATCCACTCTTCCCTCACTCGTGAACAAGACTCCGAGGTACTTGAACTCCTCCACTTGGGGCAAGATCTCCTCCCCAACCCGGAGATGGCACTCCACCCTTTTCCGGGAGAGAACCATGGACTCGGACTTGGAGGTGCTGATTCCCATCCCAGTCGCTTCACACTCGGCTGCGAACCGATCCAGTGAGAGCTGAAGATCTTGGCCGGAGGAAGCCATCAAGACCACATCATCTGCAAATAGCAGAGACCTAATCCTGCAGCATGCTTGTATTATCATTAAACACCTTTTACTTATTAACAATATTAACTATATGTGTTAAACATGCTTGTATTATCATTAAACACCTTTTACTTATTAACAATATTAACTATATGTGTTAAACATGCTTGTATTATCATTAAACACCTTTAATTTTTTAACAATATTACACATTAACACATGCTTTCATTATCTTTAAACACCTTTTACTTGTTAACAATATTAACTATATGTATTAAACATGCTTGTATTATCTTTAAACACCTTTAACTTGTTAACAATATTAACTATATGTATTAAACATACTTGTATTATCATTAAACACCTTTAATTTATTAATATTAACTATATGTGTTAAACATGCTTGCATTATCATTAAACACCTTTAATTTTTTAACAATATTACACATTAACACATGCTTTCATTATCTTTAAACACCTTTTACTTGTTAACAATATTAACTACCGGTAGATGTATTAAACATACTTGTATTATCATTAAACACCTTTAATTTATTAACAATATTAACTATATGTGTTAAACATGCTTGCATTATCATTAAACATCTTTAACTTGTTAACAAAAACATATTTCATGAATAAGTAAATATAAATGATATATATGAATGAGGTAGATCCCCACGACTTGATCAATTGAAAAGTAGCTCGCCTGCAGAAAAAGTGTGAGCACCCCTGGTTTAGGACCAAAACATTTAAAACAAGTAAAACATTTTAACATAAAATCTGCTGAGTGAGAAGAATTATCTTATCAGACAGAAAATAAGCAAATATCACCCTTATTTGAGATATTTCATCTTACTTAGATTTCAGTTTTTGCAGTGTAGTCATACTTTATTACTTGATGCATGCCAACATTGTAAAGATTGTTTTCAGGTACACACCTAAGAGTAATATATTTTGGAACTCGATGCACGCTACAGTTAGCATTTTAGCTGGCTAACATTAGCATGCTAGCTTATTTAGAAAACTTAACAAGTATGCAACAGAGTGTCGTATATTTTTGTAGTTCCTTAATGCGAACTGGAAGCATGATATAGTTGGCATGTTAACATAATTAGCATTCTAGCTCATATTTTTTGTGACTTGATGCTATCTGGCTGGCGTGCTAACTGTTCACATTTCGGTTGGGCTTTCGCTCAGCATTTACACACATTTTTTACTAAAATTTAATTTTCCAGTTCTTTGGGGGGGAAAAATACTGTACTGGTTCTGAAGGTGAACATTACCACAATGGCTCCCACGTCCTTCGACTTGTCAGTCTGTAGTCATCCGTGGAAAAAGTTTGGGCATCCTTGCATGCTTTCATGTGGTTTGGTCACGAGGTGAGATGGCAGTGTTTGGCCAGAGGGGGCAGCACCGAGCTTAGTTTGATTTTTCTTTGCTCACCACAGTGAGACTGCACCATGGGTGGTGCGTTCAATGACCTTTAGTTCTTTGGAAAAAAAAGAGACCACAGTTAAGTCTGTACATAAAAATGGGAGTTTAATTGAAAATTTAGTATAAAAAAAATAGCAATAACCATCCGTCGGGAGCCTCGGGGTGTTGCTTTTGTGAGGCTGTGTGAAAACTGCCAGTTATAATTATGCTTTCCAACTTGAAAGTACAGAAACCAGATGGATGGCATTCAACACTACCAGTAGTTAAATAACATTCAAATGCTCTTCCAAATTTTAAGTAAACTTGTTTTATTCTGTTTTACATCGACAACTGTCAGTGCATCCTCCACATCTCAAAAAAAAAAAAAAAAAAAAAAAAGTGTCGATATGTAAAAATAAGTTATAGGAATGCAAACTAAAGGCCAAGTAGGATATGCAAAACAATTTTAAGGAAAAATAGGAGTTTAAGCATAGACAATAAATAAATAAATAACCACAGATTGTGGAATGTCTACATGTTACAAATAAATTAAATGAAAATGAGGAAAAATGTACACACACTAAAAGAGGAGGGGGGGGGGGGGCACACTGTACACTATTTGCCCAAAATAAGAAAACATTATGAATATTGCATTGATTGTGCATTTCACACCCCATAAATAGCCCCCTGAAGAACACCAGGGGTTGGGGGGCCATGAAGTGTCAAGCGGTGAGATGGTGGGAGGCAATCGGGAGAGAAAAGGCAGAGCGGGGTGGAGGTGTATGTGTGTTGACATTTTGTAGACATTCCGAAAAAGACAGGATCCAGTTTGCAAAAAACACCTGTTCAGGCTATAGAGTGAGTGAGCAGCTTCGAAGAGTAATAGTATTATATATATACATACATACATACATACATACATACATGTAGTGTGTGTGTGTGTGTATAT
Organism: Nerophis lumbriciformis; assembly: GCF_033978685.3. Classification (NCBI taxonomy): domain Eukaryota; kingdom Metazoa; phylum Chordata; class Actinopteri; order Syngnathiformes; family Syngnathidae; genus Nerophis; species Nerophis lumbriciformis. The sequence goes on from NC_084552.2 coordinate 58,881,227, forward strand.
GTATATATACACACACGTGTGTTTCAAGTATTCCATTCTCGGGAACCTCCCTCCTCTCTAATGCTAACAGCCTGTCAGCTTGGCGCGCAAACTGCGGGCTACTCCAAAATGAGATGAAAGCCCCCCCAGAAAAGCAGCTTTTCAAAAAAAGGCACTCCAAAATCAAAAAATGAAATAAAAAATAAACAAAACTTTAAAGCTCTATGAGAGCAGCCATATCTGAATAGGAAGGCCTTGCCAGCTGCATATACCAGCCTACTAACAAAACAAGTTAAGGGAGGGGGTGAATAAATAGAGCTGGTAAGACCGCCCAAACAGCAAAAATGTTCCCCTTTAGGAAACAAGAGTTTGTAGAATGAAAGAAAAGATTAGGGGCAAATAAAGATAAGCAACAACAAACAGTAATAAATTAGAAATTCCCTACAAAAGAGGAAAATTAAATTGTATTCCTGGCCACGGATTGGCCAGCTGGGCTCTAAGAGTCTTTTCAGTCCAGCGAGAGCCGTCCTCAGAGGCTCTCCTTGCTCGAGGTCGTGCTCGACGAGGAGTCCGTGTCGATGGTCCTGAGGCGGATGTCGCCGGCCGCCGGCTCCTCGGCGGCTTGCGGGGCCTCGGCGGCGGGCTTCCTCATCCAGAGGTGGTCGCAGATCTGCTCCAGCGTGGGCCGGTCGGAGGGACGCAGGGCCAGGCACCACTTGATCAGCTGCTGACACTCTGCGGAGACCGAGACGCCATTGGATGGGCCGTACTGTTGTTGCAGTACCTCTCCCCTCAGCTAAGGGGCGCCACAATCAACACTTACCGACTGACACTCTCCTCCTGAAGTACAGCCTCCCTTTGAGGATCTCGTCGTCCTGCTCGAAGGGGATGTCTCCACACACCATGTCGTAGAGCAGCACGCCGAGCGACCACACCGTGGCGGAGCGGCCGTGGTACCGGTGGAAACGGATCCACTCAGGCGGGCTGTACACTCTGGTGCCTGCCAACACACACAAAAAACAAACAGGTGTGACAAAGTGCAACACACTAGGTCACGTGACACCCCCCCTCCACACAACAACAACAACCAGATAAGGAAATTTGATCCAAGTCACATGACCCGAGGCTCAGGTTTCACAACAAACACATCTTACGTGGCAGTGACTCACAATCCACGTTCGATTCCCGCACGTTTCTTTTGCAACCTTCACTAGAGGTGGGTGGATTGACACGAACAGGATTTTTTCCCGCAATCATTTGTTTTGTTGATTGCAAACTCAAGAGACATTACTTGCTTTTTTAGTTATATTTTTGTCATTATGTGAATAATTTAAATGAATGTTGTTCTTTTAGTAATATTTATTGCTTTTTTAATTTATTTTTTTTAGTTATTATGCACTAAAATTTGGAAGGATTGTTCACAAATACATTTATTCTAATTATGGTCAACGATTTAAATGTGCAAAAAATATCTCAAAATGAGGAAATGACGGCAAAAACGTGAAGTACGCACATCCAAAACAAAGTACTGCGTCACAGACTTAAGTGAACGCCTCCGCGTCGGGATATAGTGCCGGTACGGTGCATCAAAGGGCAGGCAAAAAGGACGGAGCTTACCGTCAAAATCGGTGTACACCGTGTCCTTGAGGATCGCCCCGGAGCCAAAGTCGATCAGTTTGAGCTCCCCGGTGCGCAGGTCCACCAGCAGGTTCTCGTCCTTGATGTCCCGGTGCACCACGCCGCAGCTGTAGCAGTGCCGCACCGCCTCCAGGACCTGGCGGAAGAACCCCCTGGCGGTGTCCTCGTCCAGGGCGCCCTTCTCGGTGATGAAGTCGAACAGGTCCTTGACGAGCTCCGGCCGCTCCATGACGATGAGCCAACCGTCCGCCCGCTCGTAATAGTCCAGCAGTTTGATAACGCCGCGAAAAGACGAGCTGACCTTCTTGAGCAGGAGGATTTCCAGCGGCACCATGGCTCCGTTCTAGAAGGCGGGAAGGGAGGGAGGGAGGGAGGGAGGAGGGGGGGATGTGAGTTTCTACACACGGATTAAATAAACCCGCGAATAAAACCAAAACAAATACTTACAAGTGAACCCCACTCGGTCACCCGCTCCTTGGCGACGTGTTTTACCGCAACCTGGCGTTAACAAAAAAAAAATCATTTAAAACAAATTTGGACATATTTAGAGCCTCCGATGTTTGTCGACGTACCGCTGCGCCGTCAGAGAGCCGGCTGCCGGCGTACACCGTCCCGAAGCCGCCGCTGCCCAGCACCGAGCCCACTTGGTACATCTTCTCGAAGGTCTCCTTCTCCACTTTGACTGTTTGAGGGGACGACATGTTAGCCGTTAAAAAAAAAAAAACAACCAAGCATCCACTTTGATGCCTTTCAAGTGGAAAGACGCTTACTTAAAGAAGTGTACCCACCAGGCTGAAGCTGGATTTTAACCGGCAGGTGGTCCATGCTCGACGGGTTGCAAATGTGCGAAAATGAACCAAACTTTGACAGCAACATGTTAGATTCACACACAAAAAAACAGGGGAAAAAAAGCCGCTTGTAGTAATTCCAGTAAAGAGTATTGAGGACTTAAAAAAGGGATGCGGGCTCCGTCTAAATAGTGGTGTGGCGCGTCCAGTAGTGGACGTACCGCGCCCGTTAAATGCGTGTCACGACCGTAAAGTCGCACGCCGTTGCCCGAAAACCGACATTAAAGCTGCTTCTTGACTCAAGGGTAGATCCAATAATAAAAAAAAAAGCAATATCTTCTCGTGATGAAACGACGACGACGAGAAGTCCCGACTTGAGTAGTTGAAAGGTCCTCGGCGATGTGTTGTTATCCTGAAGAGTTGCTGCTGTCTGAGCTTTGACGCGGTCTACCCCAGCCAATATTTTGACGCGCACGGGGGACGTTGCGTATCCCTCCGCTACGGATACAAACCGACCGTTTCCGTCAAAAACACGGCAAAAAAACCCAACACTGTTTACCGAACACGAGTCTGAATATACACGGGAACTGGAAATGTCCCCTCAAACGCGCTCCTTTTATTGGAAATGTCATCTATTTATAACGCGGACTACTTTGTCATAGTACGAGACGCGGAAGAATCCCGTCTGGGAGCTTTGCACTGTGTTCACTACAGGACTCGGGAGGCGGCAGCCAATCGGATGTCGTATATAATTACTCACTTCCGCATATTGACCAATCGGGTCAAAGTTTTGCTATAAAGCAGACATTTGAGCGCACGTGGCGGCAATTTTGGGATTGCCCCCCCCCCTCCTCCTCTTTTACCCCCTCTAGACACACACGCACCATCAATATCCTTTCTTTGCACCTCCACGCCCTCTTGTTCACAGAGAGACAGACAGTCTGCATGGAAAAAAAGCTTATTTTGTAGTCCAAATTACTCATGGACATGTCTCCCACTGTTCTTTGTTTAGGAGGGTGCACTGTGCTTGGTTTTTTAAACAAGCACACAGATGGACCATGGCAATAATTTCTCCCCTTAAATTGTTATGTTTTTGGATATAAATACGCCCACATTTATTGTTGAGTGTCCAAGGATGACTCACAACAAATTAAATTGGGTAGACGGCTGGTGTCAAACTCAAGGCCCGGGGGCCAGATCTGGCCCGACGCATCACTGTATGTGGCCCGCAAAAGCGTGAATTTAAAATCCCTCAATAAATTATCTTTCTATCTATCTCCATTTTGACAGGAAAATAAATGTACTGCATACTTTATTATGATCTGATAATGCAACAAATGTATTTTGTTCAAATAAAAATAAATCATGATACATACCAAACATTTATTATTTAAAAAAAATCAAATCAAATCATAATGCATTCCAAACATTTATTTTGTTAAAATAAAAATAAATCATGTTACATTCCAAACATTTATTTTGTTAAAATAAAAATAAATCATGATAGAAACCAAACATTTATTATTTAAAAAAAATCAAATCAAATCATAATGCATTCCAAACATTTATTTTGTTAAAATAAAAATAAATCATGTTACATTCCAAACATTTATTTTGTTCAAATAAAAATAAATAATGATACATACCAAACATTTATTATTTAAAAAAATCAAATCAAATCATAATGCATTCCAAACAATTATTTTGTTAAAATAAAAATAAATCATGTTACATTCCAAACATTTATTTTGTTAAAATAAAAATATATCATGACACATTCCAAACATTTTTGTTTAAAAAAACAACATAATTATACATTGCATACATTTGTTATGTTAAGAGAAAAATATATCATGATACATTCCAAACATTTATTTTGTTAAAAGAAAAATATATCATGATACATTCCAAACATGTATTTTGTTAAAATAAAAATAAATCATTATACATTCCAAACATTTATTTTGTTAAAATAAAAATAAATCATGATACATTCCAAACATTTTTTATTAAAATAAAAATAAATCATGGACAAGCGGTATAAAATGGATGGATACATTCCAAACATTTATTTTCCATCCATCCATCCATCTATCTTCTTCCGCTTATCTGAGGTCGGGTCGCGGGGGCAGCAGCCTAAGCAGGAAAGCCCAGACTTCCCTCTCCCCAGCTAATCATAATGTATTCCAAACATTTACTTTGTTAGGATAAAAATAAATCATGTTACATTCCAAACTTTTATTTTGTTAAAATACAAATAAATCATGTTACATTCTAAACTTATATTTTGTTAAAATAAAAATAAATCATGATACATTCCAAACATTTATTTTGTTAAAAGAAACATATATCATGATACATTCCAAACATTTATTTTGTTAAAATAAAAATAAATCATTATACATTCCAAACATTTATTTTGTTAAAATAAAAATAAATCATGATACATTCCAAACATTTTTTTGTTAAAATAAAAATAAATCATGGACAAGAGGTATAAAATGGATGGATGGATGGATGGATGGATGGATACATTCCAAACATTTATTTTCCATCCATCCATCCATCTATCTTCTACCGCTTATCCGAGGTCGGGTTGCGGGGGCAGCAGCCTAAGCAGGGAAGCCCAGACTTCCCTCTCCCCAGCCAATCATAATGCATTCCAAACATTTACTTTGTTAGGATAAAAATAAATCATGTTACATTCCAAACTTTTATTTTGGTAAAATACAAATAAATCATGTTACATTCTAAACTTTTATTTTGTTGAAATAAAAATAAATCATGATACATTACAAACATTTATTTAGTTAAAATAAAAATATGTCATGATACATTACAAACATTTATTTTGTTAAAATAAAAATAAATCATGATACGTTTCAAACATTTTATTTGTTAAAATAAAAATAAATCATGTTACATTCCAAAAATGTATTTTTTAAAAATAAAATTAAATCATGATACATACCAAACATTTATTATTAAAAAAAATTCATAATGCATTCCAAACATTTATTACAAAAAATCATAATGCATTCCAAACATTTATTTTGTCGAAATAAAAATAAATCATGTTACATTCCAAACATTTATTTTGTTAAAATAAAAATAAATCATAATGCATTTCAAACATTTATTTTGTTAAAATAAAAATAAATCATGTTAGATTCCAAACCTTTTTTTTGTTAAAATAAAAATATATCGTGATACATTCCAAACATTTTTTGTTAAACATAAAAATATATCATGATAAATTCCAAACATTTATTTTGTTTTAACAAAAATACATATCTACTTGACCTATGATTTCGAAGCAAGTTATCTATTAAAATGTACAGCGTAAAAATAATTTCACACTGAAAAAAAACAAAACCCTGGCAGATCAGTCGCCATAGTTTTACTGTAAAGAACATTGGTTTTGTTTTTCCATTAAAAAAAACAAATCAGTAAAATTCTGGCGATTGAGCTGCCAGTTTCTTTCTGCAAAATCTGCAGATTTTGTTAAGTGTACGTTAAAAATATATATATATCCTAATCAAATGCATAGGCAATTGTGTAACAATATGACAAGTTGAATCATTATACATTAATGTTCATATATTATTTACTGTTAAATGTGGCCTGACGAGACCAGCCATAACTGCGATGTGGCCCTCAATGACAACAAGTTTTACACCCACGTTCTAAACAGTGGACACACACTCCAAAGTTTGCAGGTCCAGCTGTCCCATTTCAGGGCAACCTTTTTTTCCCCTCTGCTTTTCATCATGACATGCCCTTGGTTCACTGTGAACTTTCCACTCTCTATCTCCCCCATCCGCCGATAACCTGTGCATGTATGTGTGTATTTTGGACCGCTAACCAAACAGAAGCGTTTGAATGTTCCAGGGAACCTTATCTTGCCATAGGGCCGAACCGGTGCAGAGTTATGTAAATGTCCACACGCGCTGCAAAGAACAGCTTCGAGCATATGTGTTTTTCCTGTGATGACTACATTTCTTAAACAAATGCATATCATACGTCGCTTTAATATTTCTCCAAAACATTGTGTATTCAAAATTTAGTGACTGAATAGGTAATCTTTTAAAACCATCTGCATGAATATCAATATGTTTATTATTTACTGGTTAGACCGTTTTTACACATTAAAGGGGAACTGCAGGTTTTTTTGAATGTTGCCTATCATTCACAACCCTTATTTAAGACAAGAACACATGTTTTACTTGTTTTAATGCATTCTAAATTGTAAATGAACGCTAGCAAAAGTCAGCTAACAAGGGAGCTCTATTCTGCCTATAAAGCGCTCTAAACAACCTCCATTATTGTTTTATATACATGCTGTAAGTACATATGTAATGTAGTAACAGGCACATTCTTAATAACATGTAATTTTTACTAGAACTGTGTATCTTTGGGCACCACATGATTCGATTAGTTTCTTAGGGGTAATGATTCCATTGAGAATCGATTCTCGATTAACAATCAAGACTTTTTTAAATAACATTGGGTGCCAATTCTTTGATGAACTACATTCCTTCATAAAATGGGTAAACAGTTCTGATACATTTCTGTATTACTTAAAATACAACTGGTTTTGTTAATAACATTTACACATTGAGTTTAATAAAACATTTGATGAAGTCAAATACAAATAAGGCAACAGGAGAAGTATCCAACATTTCTCTTTTGTAAAGTAAATCTGTACAGCAGATATGGGCATCTACATCAAAAATATGAAGATGGCTGAACTAGACAGAAAAGAAAATATATATAGATTTTTTAAATCGATTTTTATTTTTTTAATCGATTTAGAATCATTACAAACAAGAATTGGGATTACATTTTTTTTCGACGCCCCTAAAATTTTCATATTTTGATCATTTCAAGCAAAGAACTGAGCGTTCATTTCACAGACACATCCCATTTGCTTTTCCCTTCAACAACAACACTACTACTAATTAGAGATGTCCGATAATGGCTTTTTTGGCAATATCCCGATATTGTCCAACTCTTAATTACCGATTCCGATATCAACCGATACCGATATATGCAGTCGTGGAATTAACACATTATTATGCCTAATTTTGTTGTGATGCCCCGCTGGATGCATTAAACAATGTAACAAGGTTTTCCAAAATAAATCAACTCAAATTATGGAAAAAAATGCCAACATGGCACTGCCATATTTATTATTCAAGTCACAAAGTGCATTATTTTTTTCAACGTGCCTCAAAACAGCAGCTTGGAATTTGGGGCATGCTCTCCCTGAGAGAGCATGAGGAGGTAGAGGTGGGCGGGGTTGGGGGGGCGGGGTTAGGGGGTAGCAGGGGGTGCATATTGTAGCAAGAGTTAGTGCTGCAAGGGGTTCTGGGTATTTGTTCTGTTGTGTTTATGTTGTGTTACGGTGCAGATGTTCTCCCCCGAAATGTAATTGTCATTCTTGTTTGGTGTGGGTTCACAGTGTGGCGCATATTTGCAACAGTGTTAAAGTTGTTTATACGGCCACCCTCAGTGTGACCTGTATGGCTGTTGACCAAGTATGATTTGCATTCACTTGTGTGTGTTAAAAGCCGTAGATATTATGTGACTGGGCCGGCACGCAAAGGCAGTGCCTTTAAGGTTTATTGGCGCTCTGTACTTCTCCCTACGTCCGTGCACACAGCGGCGTTTTAAAAAGTCATAAATTTAACTTTTTGAAACCGATACCGATAATTTGAGTTTGAGTTTGAGTTTATTTCGAACATGCAAGCATACAACATGATACATCACAATCTCCAGTTTCTCTTTTCAACATGTTCGAAAAGGAGTAGGAAGAAGCAGAGCTTATTTAATCCTACCCCTTTTCTTTTACATAACAGTTGCTAAAACTTTTGTTCACTTCCTGTTCTCAATTTATTCACAATATACTCCATAAGTAATCACAATAAAAATAAGTAAATAAATAATAATTGGTGAAGTAAGTTACATTTCATATGTTGAGATAAGTAAGATTATTTTGTGAATGAAAGAATGAAAGAATGGATGAGTTCAATTAATTCAGAATGTTTATCATGGTTCTTCTTCTTTGTACTTTGTAAACACTTTAACTTTGAAGAGTTTCTTGAAGTGGATCATATCATTTCCGATATTACATTTTAAAGCATTTATCGTCCGATAATATCGGCAGTCCGATATTATCGGACATCCCTACTACTTATCATGACAGACTCTATTACATACAATAAAGACTACTTTGGGACAAATGTTGATTAAGAACCTGAAATTTTGAGCCTGGATATACGGAGGATCTACAGGTTTTAGAAGCTGAGGGATAAGATCCAGCAAGTAGCTAAAAGATCAATACAAACTGCGAACACAATAAAACAATCACTTACTGGACTACGTCTGTTCTATGGGATGTTTATATCTTCCAGTTTGGATGAAGAATTAATCATAATCCACCCAATGGGTAAAAAAAAAAAAAAAGGCTTTTTCGTCTCTCTCGTTATATCCGGGTCTAAGTTGGTTGTCAAAGTTGACCAAATTCTCGGTTTATGACAACATCCTTCTACTATCCTGGTAAGATGCATGATTTATGATCTAGAATTAACTTTCACTAACTCAGAGGCGGTGTAGCAGCTCAGTTGGTCAAAATATCAGAAAAAGCTAGTTAGCTCTCTGTGATCTCAACGCGGCTAAAAATAGTTTGTCAGCGTTAGCACTTCTAATAACAATATTGCTAACACTCGGTTAATACTCAGGTCAAAACATGTTAATGGAGTATTGTTGGCGGTTTTTGGATGTTTTGTACATGTTTAGTTTTTTTAGATAAGCTGCATTGTTGGGGACCTTGTATGTGCTGTATTTTACAACTTGCATAAAACAAAGAAAAATATGTGTTCCTGTCTTACATAGGGACTGTGAATGACAGGCAAAATTCCAAATGAAGTGTAGTTCCCGTTTAAAACCGTCATTTTTTTTTCAAGTAATGCCTGCATACCTATCATGACTGATGGTGCCCCAAAAAGAGCAACGCACACTGTGGAATCTTCCTCCTTCAATGACTGACTCGGAGTATGTTTTGACGACATTGTGGATCAGAATTTTAACCCCTGTGGTGAGTTTTCACACACTGCCATGTCAAAACTATTAACAGTCTACGTGTTGCAATTCGCAGGCTATAAGAGATGCAACGTGATAGTCGGGATAGCCCACGGCGTGATGTGCAAATGGGGAGCAAGGGTGAGCTGAGGAGAGGAGCTTGGGAGGAAAGCCAGTGTGAACCCCGTAACAGCCATTAGATGCCAAAAAAACTGCCTTATAAGCTGCGTGTGCAGCGGGAGAACAGCTGTAGAAATACAATATACTGTAGATCAGAGGTGTCCAACATGCGGGATTGGGGGTCTTTTACGGCACAAATGTGTTATTTTTACTGGCCCATGGCACATATTTTAAGAATTTCACCATGCAGACCTTGGTAGAGAAAACATGACCACCTCTGCTCTAGATAGTAAACGTACAGTGTTGCAAAAAAGTGAGCACACCACAATCTTTTTAGCAACCATTTTTGTAAGACTTTTTCCAATTGATTATTATTTTTAAATGTATTATTATTATTTGTTGTGACGCAACAAACCAAAAATAATTTTTTTTTCAAGGGGGGGCACATAGTAAACAATTTAAGAATGCGGGTGACCACTTTGACACACTTTGTACATTAAAGATGCTAAAACCAAGTTAGTGTGTACATCAGTATTTTTAAGCTATTTGAAAAATATATATATTTCAGCTTTTGTGTTTTTTTTTTTTTAGGTGACAAATAGTTGTTAGTGTTATACCAAATATAGGTCATACTGTATATAATGATTTAATTTAATTTACAGAACTTGGCAAAAAACTAGCTGTGGGCCAAAAATGGCTCCCGGACCCACTTTGGACACCCCTGATCTACCGTATTTTCCGCACTATAAGGCGCACCTAAAAACCTCAAATTTTCTCAAAAGAAGACGGTGCGCCTTATAATCAGGTGCGCCTTATACAGGTAAAAGCCAGTAAATTAGAATATTTTGAAAAACTTGATTTATTTCAGTAATTGCATTCAAAAGGTGTAACTTGTACATTATATTTATTCATTGCACACAGACTGATGCATTCAAATGTTTATTTCATTTAATTTTGATGATTTGAAGTGGCAACAAATGAAAATCCAAAATTCCGTGTGTCACAAAATTAGAATATTACTTAAGGCTAATACAAAAAAGGGATTTTTAGAAATGTTGGCCAACTGAAAAGTATGAAAATGAAAAATATGAGCATGTACAATACTCAATACTTGGTTGGAGCGCCTTTTGCCTCAATTACTGCGTTAATGCGGCGTGGCATGGAGTCGATGAGTTTCTGGCACTGCTCAGGTGTTATGAGAGCCCAGGTTGCTCTGATAGTGGCCTTCAACTCTTCTGCGTTTTTGGGTCTGGCATTCTGCATCTTCCTTTTCACAATACCCCACAGATTTTCTATGGGGTTAAGGTCAGGGGAGTTGGCAGGCCAATTTAGAACAGAAATACCATGGTCCGTAAACCAGGCACGGGTAGATTTTGCGCTGTGTGCAGGCGCCAAGTCCTGTTGGAACTTGAAATCTCCATCTCCATAGAGCAGGTCAGCAGCAGGAAGCATGAAGTGCTCTAAAACTTGCTGGTAGACGGCTGCGTTGACCCTGGATCTCAGGAAACAGAGTGGACCGACACCAGCAGATGACATGGCACCCCAAACCATCACTGTGCCTCTCCAGACAGGAGAGGCACAGGATCCTGTGCCTCTCCTGTCTGGAGGAAGACAGGAGAGGCACAGGATCCACGTTGCCTGAAGTCTAGTGTAAAGTTTCCACCATCAGTGATGGTTTGGGGTGCCATGTCATCTGTTGATGTCGGTCCACTCTGTTTCCTGAGATCCAGGGTCAACGCAGCCGTCTACCAGCAAGTTTTAGAGCACTTCATGCTTCCTGCTGCTGACCTGCTCTATGGAGATGGAGATTTCAAGTTCCAACAGGACTTGGCGCCTGCACACAGCGCAAAATCTACCCGTGCCTGGTTTACGGACCATGGTATTTCTGTTCTAAATTGGCCCGCCAACTCCCCTGACCTTAGCCCCATAGAAAATCTGTGGGGTATTGTGAAAAGGAAGATGCAGAATGCCAGACCCAAAAACGCAGAAGAGTTGAAGGCCACTATCAGAGCAACCTGGGCTCTCAAAACACCTGAGCAGTGCCAGAAACTCATCGACTCCATGCCACGCCGCATTAACGCAGTAATTGAGGCAAAAGGAGCTCCAACCAAGTATTGAGTATTGTACATGCTCATATTTTTCATTTTCATACTTTTCAGTTGGCCAACATTTCTAAAAATCCCTTTTTTGTATTAGCCTTAAGTAATATTCTAATTTTGTGACACACGGAATTTTGGATTTTCATTTGTTGCCACTTCAAATCATCAAAATTAAATGAAATAAACATTTGAATGCATCAGTCTGTGTGCAATGAATAAATATAATGTACAAGTTACACCTTTTGAATGCAATTACTGAAATAAATCAAGTTTTTCAAAATATTCTAATTTACTGGCTTTTACCTGTATATACATTCTGAAAATATGCAAAAAAAAACTGTGTTTAGATAATTGATACTTCAAACTTGCATAAATAAATATTAAGGAATATAACATAACTTGGCTTCTGAGAGTTTCAAAATGTAATGAATAAAATGCTAAAGTTGTTGATAAACAAGCAATTATTTTAATAATTAAATATGGTCATTTTAAATGAATTATTATGATAATGTAAAATCAATTATTTCAAATATGTTTATTTTAATGTATAATTCTATGGCTGAATGTAATAAGGAGTCACGAAAAAATACAAATAAAAATACAATTAATTTTGATATTTTTAGCAAAATATAGTAAAAATGTATTTAGTTTTTTTTAATTTTTTTAATTAATAAATATTTTTATTTTTAGGTAAGATAAACATAATAATACACTTTATCTCTAGTCTGGATGATTTAGTTCTTGTCACCCTGTTGTCCTCCCGTCATGAAAAAAGGCTGTCCTCACTCAGGTCCGCATGGAGCTGGAGGGGGCGTGGCTTCCAGCTCCGGCTGAAAATCGGGAGATTTTCGGGAGAATATTTGTCCCGGGAGGTTTTCGGGAGAGGCGCTGAATTTCGGGAGTCTCCCGGAAAATTCGGGAGGGTTGGCAAGTATGCCAAACAGATGGCAACACAAGTGAGCGCCAAGATACGGCGCTACCCCGGTTTTCCTGACGGCCGCCGGCACAGGAGAGCTGTGGTTCATTTCGGGGGTAACTTGTTTTCCTACATGACATTTTGAAGCAGAACATGATCCGCTTCCCTCGGGAGAATGGGCCGCATGGCAGTTTCCTAATATATCAGGGAGCCCGAAAAACACCTCTGAGGCCGTCAAGCGCCTTGCTGAGGAAGCTGAAGTTGAGCCGGCAGCACTCGTGCAGCCCCGGACCAGTGACACTACTACTAAATTATCTTGGCACTTGCCAGATATTTAGACCATAATGGCTTTGTGATGAGTCCATTTCAGTGGATAATAAATATATGTACATATCTATATCCAAATAGACATTTTATAGTATTGCCCCTAGGGGAAGGTATTAAAAATAAGGGTGGGCTTCACCTTACATGACGCCATCTAAAAATACCCGCACATACTAAATAATGGACACCACATAGTATTCATCTCTCAATCCTATCATCTGTAGTAGTGGAGTATCATGTATGGACAAATCCCATCTTTACACGACCACTCGGGTTTATGAAGTATTCATGATTGTGTTTTTTCCTCCCTCATGGGTGTTGTGGACCATTTGGGGCTCCTGGCCAAGCAGCAACGCATGCTGTGCAGTTGTTCACAGCTCTCATGGGAAATCATCATCAGCTTTTTTTTTTTTTTTTTAAATATATTTATGTTCGCCACTTCTCAGAGATGAAAAAAAAAAAAAAAAAGCCATGAAGAAGAAAAATGGCTTGTGGCACTGTGATGAGCTGTCATTGTCCACCCTCCTCTCCTCATGGCTGCCATGCCTCCCTCTTTCCTTTGCTCTAATTGCCACCTTAGTAAAGTGTGTCAGCCAGCCCAAAACGAGGTCCGACAGCGTTTGCATCTCTAATTTGATGACTTTCACCGGGGGGACACATAAAACCAGACGCACCAAGAGGGTATGCCGCCACATCAGAGTGCCGGAGTCAACCACGGTTATTTTTAGCGAGTTGGTAGCGGCGGCATCATTCTGGTAAGCCGGCCATTGAAATCGATCCAGCTTGACTATGCTTGTGCACTTTTGCAAGGGAAGTGTGTTTGGTCACACAAGCTCTTCAGGACAACGAGCTGTGTTTGCTGTCATGGATCTGCACTAATAAACATTATGAATAATTCCGTGGTCTTGTGTTCTACATGCCAGCCAGATCACTGGGTGGATTACCGTCCCGTCTCAACATTACGTAACAATGTCAGCCTTAGTCAGTTTAGTAATCTGTTGGCCGTGTTGCGTAACTATTTGTTAGCGCCTTTAACACATTCCCTCGCACCTTCTCTTTCGGAACACTGAGCCAGACAATACGCCTCTATGAGGGTCCATAGGGTGATAACATACAGTATGCTATGATACGGTGTTAAATACACAACATTCACTGATACTCAACCAGGGTTGTACCTGTGTGCGTGTAGCCAACATGAAGTCAAAGGCAGGGCAAAGGGACTTTGCTACTTCTCCTTATCGCCGTCTTCGGAGACAAGCAGAACAACTATAGATTCAGATAAAGGCAGATTAAATAACGAATTGGACGCCCAATGGGTTGTTTTACGTTGTGTGCCATCGCTTCTTTTTCAGTATTAGTTCAAAGTGTATCATTTAACTCAAAGAACTACTCACCCCCAAATCCTCCACACGACACCTCCGCTCCGGACAGGCTAACCTCCTCCAACCTCCGAGGACAAAGCTACGAACAATGGGAGACTGGGCTTTCTGCTCCGCCGCTCCCAGTCTGTGGAATGCTCTCCCTGACTACCTGAGGGCACCACAGACTGTGGATGCCTTTAAAAAAGGCTTAAAAACCCTTCTTTTTAATAAAGCCTTTTTTTTTTTTTTAGATATATGCATACTAGTTTTAGCTATTTGGCTGTTCTAGTTTTTATTTGTATTTATTTTTATTATCTTTTTATTTTTATTTTTTTTAATACACTGTAGCACTTTGAGGTTGTTTACTCAATGAAAAGTGATTTTTACAAATAAAATCTATTATTATTATTATTATTATTATTATTATTATTATAATTTCCTTGGAATCACAATACTGTTTTTTAAACAATTACCTTAAAGGGGAACATTATCACCAGACCTATGTAAGCGTCAATATATACCTTGATGTTGCAGAAAAAAGACCATGTATTTTTTTAACCGATTTCCGAACTCTAAATGGGTGAATTTTGGCGAATTAAACGCCTTTCTATTATTCGCTCTCGGGAAGCAATCCGCCATTTTCTCAAACACGTTACCAACACCGAGTCAAATCAGCTCTGTTATTTTCCGTTTTTTTCGACTGTTTTCCGTACCTTGGAGACATCATGCCTCGTCGGTGTGTTGTCGGAGGGTGTAACAACACGAACAGGGACGGATTCAAGTTGCACCAGTGGCCCAAAGATGCCAAAGTGGCAAGAAATTGGACGTTTGTTCCGCACACTTTACCGACGAAAGCTATGCTACGACAGAGATGGCATAGAAGAATATCGACCCTAGCTTCCCTGGCCTGCTGACATCAACTCCAAAACTGGACAGATCAGCTTTCAGGAAAAGAGAGCGGATGAGGGTATGTCTACAGAATATATTAATTGATGAAAACTGGGCTGTCTGCACTCTCAAAGTGCATGTTGTTGCCAAATGTATTTCATATGCTGTAAACCTAGTTCATAGTTGTTAGTTTCCTTTAATGCCAAACAAACACATACCAATCGTTGGTTAGAAGGCGATCGCCGAATTCGTCCTCGCTTTCTCCCGTGTCGCTGGCTGTCGTGTCGTTTCGTCGATTTCGCTTGCATACGGTTCAAACCGATATGGCTCAATAGCTTCAGTTTCTTCTTCAATTTGGTTTTCGCTACCTGCCTCCACACTACAACCATCCGTTTCAATATATGCGTAATCTGTTGAATCGCTTAAGTCGCTGAAATCTGAGTCTGAATCCGAGCTAATGTCGCTATAGCTTGCTGTTCTATCCGCCATGTTTGTTTGTGTTGGCATCACTGTGTGACGTCACAGGAAAATGGACGGGTGTATATAACGATGGTTAAAATCAGGCACTTTGAAGCTTTTTTTAGGGATATTGCGTGATGGGTAAAATTTAGAAAAAAACTTCGAAAAATAAAATAAGCCACTGGGAACTGATTTTTAATGGTTTTAACCCTTCTGAAATTGTGATAATGTTCCCCTTTAACAATGCCAGTGCGTGGGAACGTGCAAAGTGATGTCAAACAGCAAAATGGCGGCCAGGGGTAACAAACCCTCCAAAGTTTGGCTACATTTTGCAAGACAAGGTTGCAACAGCGTGACTTGCAAAAGTTGCAAGGAGGGTATTTCATCAAAAGAAGCCATATGAGGAATATGCTGAAACATCTGAACCCACAACGTGCTATAACTATAAATGTATGTCACGTTTTTGAACCACGCCGATTTCATCCCAGCAGCAGTCATGAATATTACAAACGCCGCCTATCATGTTAGCGCTATGACCTGTTAAATCGAAATAAATGCCTTCTCATTCTCATATATATATATATATATATATATATATATATATATATATATATATATATATATATATATATATAAAATCCTTTCATAAATGAGTATATCCGTTCGGCCACCATGTTCAATGGAGAAGTCTGATCTACAGAATTTGCAGGCAGCATACCCCTCCGCCTTCGAGCTGTCCTGGATGAACTGAAATTATTTTTTCCAATCATTTTGGAACTTGCAAGCGTACTTCTTCTTCTTACTCGTCATCGCCATGTCTCTTCTTTGTTCTTCTGCTTCGTCTCTGTTATGTTTTTGGACATTACTACTTGCCGTAGTTTTGAAGCAATGTATGATGGGAATCCGGATGTTGTGTGTCAGTGTATTAACGTGCCGGCTGGAATAAACACA